>NC_091951.1:188501022-188801022 GCF_031021105.1 Erythrolamprus reginae | reverse complement strand
AATGACTGAGAATCTCTATAGACAGTGAAGGGCTACCAAAATTTTTACTACCACACTGTGGACGTGGCTTATGCAGGATGCCCTGCATTTTCTTTCTACATCTTTCAGTACAAATTGGGTGCTCTGGGGTGGAGCTCCATTTTTGCTAACACACTGTGCCCCCCCCCCCCCCGGTCTGGGCAACAGCCCACCCCTGTCTATAGACATTTACAAATCTTGAAGCCACTTGAAGGAGTGGAGAAAGTGCTGAGCCCTGTGGCACACCAAAGAGGAGTAACTGTGGGCTGGACCTCTCACTCCCTATCAACACAGATTGGGACCGGTCTTGCAGAAAGGAGCTCCTTGGAGAGTTCACTCTTGCCAGAGTTCATAAACATGTGTGACCAATGCCATTTCTGTCTCACAACCTGACTAAACGAGTCTTCGGAGAAGGGTGGCATACAAATCTAATAAATAAACAAACAAACAAGCAAATAAATAAATAAATAAATAAAATAAAAAAATAAAAAAGGCCACTTAGTGACCTCTTTGCTTAATGACTGAGTTCCTGGTCCCAACTGTGATGATGATTAAATGATGATTATATTGTGGAATATAATCTATGCAGTCATAATTTTCTTGGAAATTATTCACTGGCGCATTAATAGTCCATTTCAGATTTCTATGCTATTTAATCTGCATGAGCACATTGAGAAGGAAGATCAGGCTTGGATCTCATTGTATGTGCCTTTATTGACTTTATTGAACGCTGCTGTGACGGGTGCCCAAGATTTGTGCACGATAGGTGCCCAAGATTTTTCTTGCCAGTTGCTGAGTTTTGAACTTTTTGGCTGAAGGAGAATGGGTATGGCGCCTCTGCATTGATTGACGTTTGCTCTCTGGAATATGGTGATAAGCCCAAATTTCATCTCCTGTCACTATACGGTTGAGAAAAGCCTCTCCTTCAAACTCAAAACGGTCAAGAAATTCTCGTGCAGCACTGACTCTGTTGATTCTGTGTGCTTCAGTAAGCATCTTGGGCACCCATCGCAGCAGCATTCATGCCCTTAGCATTCAGGTAGTGTATTACAGCACACACTTCACATTTGTAGTGAAACAGAATGAGGATGCTCATGTCTAACCTTCACCACAACACCAGTTGATGATCTACTGACCACTGGTACTGCTCATTCTCTTCCGCTGGCTTCCCGCTACACAATGGTAATACCAATTTCCCCTGTGAACATTCCCCATGAGACTTACGTGCCTTGTAACCTTACTTTCTGGTTAAACCTCATACAGTCAATCAAGTCTGTAATGAGGCAGTTGATGCTTTACTACATATTCTTTTTATAAGAGGGAGATACATTTTTTTGCTATGCAAAATGCCTCTTTTCCAGATAATACATAGAACTGTCTAGTCTATTGTATTTCATCTCTGTTGTTATTATACATTACCTTTACATCAAACTGCATTTCTAGTGAACTGCCCATTTATATGTTCTGTGGGGCTCTCTGGCAGACTCCTCCCAAAAATTCACAGGTACAAATTTCAGACACACATACGTTTGAAAATTCAAAACAATGTTCTTTATAATGAAAAGTCACTTAAACTAAGCCCTCTTTTGGTATAGCAAAGAGCACTCTTCTCCAACCAAACTGGTAATTTGTACAAGTCCCTTATCAGTTCTGTGATACTTAGCTTGCAGTGTGAGGCAATTCACAGTCCTTCTTCTTTCACAAAGTGAAACACACTTTGCTCTGGTTTAGTTTCAAAGCGGGGAAAAATCAGCACACAAAAAGTCAAAGTCAGTAAAGCAGTCACGAAACACAACGATCAGATAATCCTCCACAATGGCCAAACCCACAGGCTGCATCATAATAGAGAAGTAACTTTCCACTGAAAATAAATTTAACAGTGGTCTTTACAGAGGAAACAGTATTCTAGATATGTAATGACTGATGAAACTTAGCTCATAACATGAAGTTTAGGGAAGTATCAATGTAATTGAGATAAAGATAATAAATTGAATAAATATAAGAGAGAGACTAATTCGGGATTTATCTAGAGTCTGGAGTATAATTATTTTGCAAAGATATCCATTTATATGATTGATTGGCTGATTATATGTCATCAAATCATTTTTGATGCCTAGCAATTGGATGGATTTTCTCCATGGCAATCTGTCTCTAATCTGATCTTTCTGATCTTTGAATGGTGCCCATTACCTCTGTAATTGAGTTCATCTACCATGCTGCCGGTCATCCTCTTCTTATATTTCCTTTCATTTTCCCAGCATCACAGCCTTTTTTCCTGAGACCAAAATCTTCACATAGTGTCCAGAATAGGATAATTTGAATCGGATCTTTTAAGCCTCAAGAGAACTCTTGATCGATTTGTTCAATGGTTCATCAGTTTGTTTTCTTGGTTGTCCATGGCATTCTTGGGATCCCTTTGAGGTGGGGTGATGCAGTGGTTAGAGGGCAGCACTGCAGGCTACTTCAGCTAACTGCTAGCTGTAGTTCATCAGTTCAAATCTCACCAATGGCTCAAGATTGACTCAGCCTTCCACCCTGAGATGGGCAAAATGAGGACCCAGATTGTTGGGAGAAATATACTAATTCTGTAAACCTCTTAGAGAGGTCTGTAAAAGCACTTATGAAGCGGCATATGTCTAAATGCTACTAAATGCTACTGCTACTTTTCCAAAACATCAATTTATATGCCATTCTCTAAACTGCAAAATCTGTTAAGCAGTGACCTCGATCATCTTAATTATTTCATAATAATTGGGCTTTATGATTTTGCACTTTATTATCTATGCATCATCATTGGAACCAAGAATGAAACCAAGAATCTGCAATTGTTTTTCATTATGTGAAAATCTCTTGACTGTGAAAATCTCTTGACCGTGTGGCAAAACCACCTGGATTTAACCTGTGACTCACTCATTTGCAGGTTTTTTTCCTCTGTCTTTGGAATCCCGGCCCTTCTTGCAACCATGGAGAGCATGGTGGTGCTTGATTCTGTGGGCGTAGCAGACATGGTGCTGTTGGAGCCACTGACTGAAGACACATTGATGCAGAACTTGAAGAAACGCTTCGAACATCAAGAAATCTATGTAAGTGGAGATGGGGAAGGATACCTAGAGCAACAGATCTGGGAATCTTTTCATTTAGGGTCAACAAGATTGGAATCTGCAAAGATCTATTATGATGCATGCAATCAGAGCAGCTACTTTCACTGTTGCAACCACCACTACTATCCTAAAAAGGAGGGGAAAAAGAATACAAGGGGTGGGAAAAAAAGCATCCCCCCCCCAAAAAAATGAAACAACAGGAGAATGATCCATGTATCTTCTGTTCCTTATTGTGGGTAGACAATTTCCTCTGATTAAACCAGGCAATTCTTTACATAGAGGACCCCTTCCATTTTGAGAGCAGTCACTTCTCAAAATTGAAACGATGATGATGATGATTATTATTATTATTATTATTATTATTATTATTATTATTATAACACTCTGTTGTGAGCTTCCCAGAGTCCTTGGGGAATTGAGCAGCATATAAATTAAACTAATAATAAATAAATATCATCATCATCATCATCATCATCATCATCATCATCATCATTATAGTTGGTCACGCAATCAGGCAGACTGGTTTTAATATTTTATATACTGGTATCTATTGAGTCCTTCCCAAGATTTGGGATAGGCAGATATTGTTGTTAGATGGTCCTTCAAGAGTTCCACCCCAGAGCACCCAATTTGTACTGAAAGATGTTGAAAGAAAATGCATAAGCCACGCCCCAGATAGAATAGAATAGAATAAAATAGAATTTTATTGGCCAAGTGTGATTGGACACACAAGGAATTTGTCTTGGTGCATATGCTCTCAGCAAACAAAAAAGAAAAAGATACATTTGTCAAGAATCATGTGGTACAACACTTAATGATTGTCATAGGTGTCAAATAACCAATGAAGAAACAATCAAAACTAATACAAATCTTAGGATACAAGCAACAAGTTACAGTTCATACAGTTCTAAGTGGGAGGGAAAGGATGATAGGAATGATGAGAAAAACTAGTAGAAATAGAAGTGCAGATTTAGTAAAAAGTCTGACAGTGTTGAGGGAATTATTTATTTAGTAGAGGGATGGCGTTTGGGAAAAAACTGTTCTTGTGTCTAGTTGTCTTGGTGTGCAGTGCTCTGTAGTGACATTTTGAGGGTAGGAGTTGAAACAGTTTGTGTTCAGGATGCGAGGGGTCAGTAAATATTTTCCCCGCCCACAGTGTGGTAGTAAAAATTTTGGTAGCCCATCACTGTGTTAAAGATACCCTCATAGGATGTAAGCTGCTCCAGGTTAAAGCTGCCTTTTGCAGTTGATTGATGTTGATTTTGTCAATAGTGTTTCAGAAGTCTTGGAATTGCATCCCAGGAGATCATTATTATTAAATGTGTATCCTGCTTTTTCTAGATATAACTCAATCTGGTGAATATACCTAATGTTTCTGTCTCCTATTTTCCGCACAATCACAACTTGTGATGTGGGCTAGGCTGAGGTAGAACCCCAAATCACCCAACCAGTTTTCATGCCGAAGGGAAGCCTACAAGTCCCCATCTCCTGGTTTCGAAGCCAGGACCTTCACCACAACACCAATGTTGGTGCACAATCTGTTCAGAGGGAGCTCTGTACTGTGTGTTCAACCATAGGAAATGTTAAGGGGGTTCCAGATAGTAGTGGGTTCTAAAACACTCTGCTACCGGTTCCCTCTCATGCTCATGCACACATGCAACATTACTGAAGCATCCTGGGTGGATGAGTGAAGCCTCCTGCCGCCGGCGCTACTGGTTCTTAGAACTGCAACCCACTGCTATTTCCAACCTAAAAAATATTTGTATTTTTCATGGTCACTTTTTATTAACAAATTTTGCTTTAAAAGCCAAGGAAGGACTGGGCTATAAGAGAATACAATGCATAGTCAGCAGAGAATAACTAATAGCATTGCAAAAATCAATGGAAAGTTAACTTGCATGTATCTCCTAAGTACTAATAATTTGGTCCTTGTATCATTGCCATTTATTTATACAGAGTACACAAATATTTAATAAGGGATTTTAAATAAAGAGGTCCCAACCCACAGGAGTTTATTTCTTTTTAAAAAATCCATTACAATCAGATTTAACTCTGCCTAGCACAGAAGATCATTGGAAAAAGTACTGAAACTAATTGCCTCGGCTCATTCATGGCAGGTGGCAGCACCTTGCGGCACCTACACTGGGAAACATGAGTCTGAGTTTCCCACCCAGTTGAAAGTTCATATCCCTTGTCCTCCACAAACAAACTTGTCATGTTGTCCACTTGGATTGTGCCAGTGTGACAAGTCCTTCCTCTGCTTCCGCCCAGGTGGATGGGTATGGGATGGCCTTGAACCACTCAAAAGAATACATTGTGGCTGCATCTGTTTCCTAATGAAAATCACCCCTCCCAAGTTCCCATAAACATCAGGCCTTCTATAGATAATGTGGCAAGCTGTTAATTTATCACCAACTTCTGCACCGGCTTGACAGGCAGCCTGCCCTCAAGAAAAAAGCATATCCTGCACCTATGTAGGACTATTCTTTCTTTCTTTCTTTCTTTCTTTCTTTCCTTCCTTCCTTCCTTCCTTCTTTCTTTCTTTCTTTCTATACATGTATGTATGTATGTATGTATGTATGTATGTATGTATGTATGTATGTTTATGAACTCATCAAGAGTTGAGTTTGGTTCAAAGGAGTCTTAACTTTCTATCAGATGAAATAACCCTCTCTATGGAGTCTTCCTGTGTGTTTTCTTTTTCTCTGGTGCAACCAGTTGAAATAGTGCATAGTATCCATTGATCTGTAGCATGGGAATATATTCTCCTAGAATCATCAGTTATCAGATGAGATTAGATGGAATGGAGGGAAGATGTGGAAGTGAAGGAGCTGTGCGAAAAGGGAATAAGGGAAAGGCCAGTTAAGTAGGGCAGGTGTCAGGCTCCAAAACCAAGAAAGACATGTTGAATTTCATATTGTTTCTCAGCTATAGACAGAAATCTTGCCAAACTAAAACAAACTGTTTGCATCATTAAAAATATACTCTGAGAACTCATAGGAGGATATGACTTGGTGTTTTTTCTCCCAATCAAACTATCCAAACTTTGCTGTCTGTTGCTTCTCTGGAATGCAGCCCCTCCCTCCCTCCCTGGACTCCAGACTATATTCCACCACAGCAGCAGGGTCCCACTTAACCAGATTACTCCTCTTTAACACAGGTAGTATTAAACGCTACGGCCAAAATTGAGCCCCAAATTTCCATTGCCAAGTAAAACAGTTGTTAAGTGAGTTTTGCCCCATTTTACGACCTTTCTTGTTACTATTAAGTGAATCACTGCAGTTGTTGAGTTAGTAACACAGCTGTTAAGTGAATCTGGGTTTCCCCATTGACTTTGCTTGTCAGAGATTTGCAAAAGGGGATCCAATGACCCCGGGGGACACTGCAATCGTCATAAATATGAACCACTTGCCAAGCATCTGAATTTTGGTCATGTGACCAAGGAGACGTTGCAAGGGTTGTAACTGTGAAAACCAGTCATAAGTCACTTTCTTCAGTGCTGTTTCAAATGGTCACTAAACAAATGGTTGTAAGTCGGGGACTACCCATACCTGATTTATAGTAATGGGCAGAGCTGAATTTCCCCTGCTAGTTCTACAGAGCTTAGTTAACGTGACATGACACTGCTGAAACTGGAAAGATCAATGGAATTTATCCATGTTTTTAGGAGACCTGCAGTGGGTGGATTTTCTTTACCGGCACTAGCAGGATCAGACCAAGGCATTATATTGCCAAATCCTAAACCCTGGAAGAGGCCTTCTCTTGGCCCATATACAAAACTGTCAGGTCTGGCAAATTGTTCTTTCTTGTTGCCTCTGTTTTGGCAGTGGTTGCTGAGCAGATGCCTTGCTCTGCTCAGTGAATGGGACCAGGCTGTTTACTTATTTATTTTATTTACTGATTTTATTCAACTTCTAGTACCGCCCAATCCCGAAGGACTCAGGGCGGCTTACAACAATATAACAATATAAGGATACAAATGCAATAAAAAAGAAGTCAAATAAGAAAAATCTAAAAATGTAAACCCCAATTAAAAAAACCCCGTAACTCAATCAACCCAGGCAACACACACACATACGTACAATATAATTGGCCATGACAGATGTAAGTTTCGTGTTTGCCTGCCAATTAGGAAAAAAAATGTTGAGCAAGAAGATCATGGCAATGAGGCCTCTTTGCTTCCTGGTCCTCCCACCACCCTGGTCTTCCTGACCCAGAGTAGGAAATAGGTATAGACGCAAATGGCAATGGTGAACCAAAGAAACAGATGTCTTTGGAGGTTTTCAGTCATCCAGACCATGGTTGTCCCAAAGGTGCTTTTTCAAGAGCCAACTGGACTTCCTGGTTTTTCTTTGAAGACGTTTCGCTTCTCATCCAAGAAGCTTCTTGGAAACGTCTTCCAAAAAAAAATAATAGAAAGTCCAGTTGCCTCTTGAAAAAGCACCTTTGAGACAAAGGGACCGATCCAAACTTTGACTCTTTCTCCTACAGCAGTGATGGCGAACCTATGGAATGGATGTCACAGGTGGCTCATGGAGCCATTGCCCTAACTCAGCTCCAATGTGCATGTGTGTGCTGGCCAGCTGATTTTTGACTCTCCCGGAGACTCTGGGAGGGCATTTTTGGCTTCCAGAGAGCCTCCGGGGGGTGGGGATGGGGGAGGATGTTTTTACCCTTTCCCGGTTCCAGGGAAACCTTTGCAGCCTGGGGAGAGTGAAACACGAGCTTACTGGGACCACCAGAAGTTGGGAAACGGGCCATTTCCAGGTTCCAGAGGACCTCCAGGAGTGGGGGAGCTGTTTTTGCCCTCCCCAGGCATTGAATTATGGATGTGGGCACTTGGGCACATGCACACACTCTTTTGGCACCCAAGGAAAAAAAGGTTCGCCATCACTGCCCTACAGCCTGAGCACTGCCATCTTGCTAATGAGAACAACCTATTTCTGCTTCCACAGACCTACATTGGGAATGTGGTGATCTCGCTGAACCCATATAAGCCGCTGCCCATTTACTCGGCCGAAAAGGTGGAAGAGTACAGGAACTGCAACTTCTTTGCCGTCCAGCCTCACATGTAAGTGAGATGGGAACAGGAGTGGGCATGATCCTACCAAACAACTCTCGAGAATGGATTCCAAGGGATGAGTGGGAGAAGGCAGAGTTCCTGGGGGGATCCAAAGCAACAGCCCTCTTCACTCTTCTCCCTGTGTTTGCCCAGTTATGCCATTGCGGATGATGCTTACCACTCATTGAAGAATCAAGACAAAGATCAATGCATCCTTATTACTGGCGAGAGCGGGGCCGGAAAAACAGGTGAGTTCTGGGTTCCTCAAGATGGGCATAGAGAAAAGAAAGCATTGGCAAGAGGCGACTCCTAGCCAAGCTTGGCGGAGCTTGGAAGGGACAGAAGAAAACCAGAGGTGGGGTCACTCATGAATTGCATTGATTACTACAGGAACAGGTAGGGGATGAAACACCAAAAGAGATGGGAAAGTCTTCAAAGCAAGACGATTTGTTGCACAATCATCTTATCCCATCCTCAAACTTTGTGGGGGGAGGATGTTCTGATGACTTTGCCTAACATTTGTCATTCTGCTTCTTCTGTCCTTTTTCTTGCTTAGTGTATTTGAAGCGCTCTGAGATGAGGAAAGATCAATGCATTTTTCAACCGTCATCTAAGTAGCATTGGAGCAGACCTCTCTTGAAGGGCTCTCTTTAGATAAATACATTTTAATATGAGCTTTCTCAAATCGATGAGACATAATATAGAAGCAGAGAGGGGAGGAATGTAGGGGCAAAGTGGTTCATTAGAATTAGTTAAGGGGCAGTGCCAGATGTCTACAAATTTAAGCAATTTAAGCAAACTTACACAGCCTGTGTTGAAGTGGGCTACAATACCCCTCATCCCTAGTCAGCAAATCCTATTGGCTCTATTCCTTGGAATGGTAGCAGCAGTTGTGCAACCAATTAGGGACTAGCAGGTTGGAGAGAATTCCTTATAATTGTTACTGCTTCGGTGGCAAATTACATGGAAATTATTCCTCCATGAGGGATACTGGTAATATTCCTGATTGACATGGAGTGATATAATAGATGCACTCTCTCCTTCCTAAATAACATAAACCTGATGCCTACAAGTAATTCAGATTGAAGTTCTAAATGCATTCTATGATCACAAGGAGGAAGTCCTTCATGATTTTAGAGGGCTTAAGCATTGGGGCACAGATTGCTTCAAATTGTGGGTCTCTCTCCAGAGAAATAAAAAGAGTTACTGCAGTTTTGGAGTATAAGACACACCGGAGTATATGACACACCTCAGTTTTGTGGAGAAAAACATAGAAAAAAGGCCTCTGCCTCCCAGCAATTTGCCAAACAGCACAGATTATATACACTGTTTGCTGTGTATTTCTGTGCATGTGTGCCTGACCCATAGAAATAGCAAAGAATTGGAGAAATGTACACTATGGCAGTATGTTAATGCCAGAAAGTTTTCTTAAATGTAAGAAATTATTACATACCTCCCAATTATTTAACTAGATCTACTCCAAACATGACTAAGTCAGGGTTTAATTCAGCTGCCTTATCTTAATACTAAAACAGGTCATTGTTACATTTCAGATTATATTTTTACAGATCTTTAAAACTGATAAGGCTTTCTGGAAGTATACATTGTCTAGAACAATAATAAAGCGGTCTTTAAAAATTAAGTCTAATAACTTGAACGTTCTGTAGACATTTATAGTTATTATTTAGCTTCTTGCATCCAGATTCAGCAACTGATTAGGACAAAAAAATAGAATTCTGCCTCTACCTCTTCATGGAGCTAAAGCTACTTTAGTTTCACTTTCATTTTAGCGGGTAGCTTGCCTTGCAGCCTCAGTCAGCTGAGAGTCAGGAAGCTAATATCTATCTATCTATCTATCTATCTATCTATCTATCTATCTATCTATCTATCTATCTATCTATCTATCTATCTATCTATCTATTTTGTCCAATACACAGTGAGGGTTTTAGTGGGTATATATCTATATACACATAGTAAAATACATGATGAAGGTTATAGAGAAGATACTCATAGTAAAATATATCTAAGAAATAATAGAAAAGAAGGTATAGTAGTAGTAGTAGTAATAATAATAATAATAATAATAATAATAATAATAATAATACTGAGTTAATTGGCTTAATAGGCTCTGTTCTACTTGCTGCAAGGAAGTAAATTGCTGGGAGGCAGAGGGTGAGGGTAGCTGGGTGGCTGGGGCTACATTCGGTCTATAAGACATACCCAGGTTTTCACCCTCTTCTAGGGGGTTAACACGTGCATCTTATACTCCCAAAAATATGGTATATGAGACTGGATAGGCACCTACTTTAGGTATTTATTTATTTATTTATTAGATTTTTATGCCGCCCTTCTCCTTAGACTCAGGGCGGCTTACAACATGTTAGCAATAGCACTTTTTAACAGAGATAGGCTATTGCCCCCACAATCCAGGTCCTCATTTTACCCACCTCGGAAGGATGGAAGGCTGAGTCAACCTTGAGCCGGTGATGAGATTTGAACCGCTGACCTTCAGATCTACGGTCAGCTTCAGTGGCCTGCAGTACAGCACTCTACCTGCTGCGCCACCCCGGCTCATTTTGCTTAGTAGTGGATTCCTGCTGAGGATTTTTCCTGAGTAGGGAATAAAATAGGATAACATATGCCCCTTCTCCTCTTTTTTGTCCCTTCCAGACAGTCATACTGACTATCTGGATGAGTGCCTGAAATATTTTTTGGTAGTGACATGTCCTTGCATCCTTTTTAGAGACTAAGAGAATGAGAGAGAAAAAGATTGGCCCAAGCTGACCCAGCTGCCTTATGCCTCTAGGGAAGGATTAGATCTCACAGCTTTCTGATTTCTAGCCTTGTGTCTTATCCACCTCACCAAAACTGGATCTTTTCAAATATCCCTACCAAGCTGTATATTCTCTCACTGATTCTTTGCCACTCATACCTTTTCTTCATTAGAGGCCAGCAAGTTAGTCATGTCCTATGTGGCAGCTGTATGTGGAAAAGGGGAGGAGGTGAATCGTGTCAAGGAACAGCTGCTACAGTCCAATCCTGTCCTGGAAGGTATGTACTCACAGCCTTTGTAACAGATGGGAAGGGGAGGGATCAAGTCTATAGAACAGTGATGGTGAATCTTTTTTGGATTATGTGTCAAAAGAGGGTGTGTGGGTGTGCTAGCATACGTGCATGGAGCCACACCCCTTTCATCTCCCCCCCATGCATGCGCGCACCCCTGTGCTACCCCCACGCATGCACACAGGCCTCACTGAAGCTTGGAACATGAAAAAACAGCCAAATGGGCAAAACGGAAGTTCAGAAAAATGGACTTCTGGTTTGCCCATTGTGCTGTTTTGTGCACTCTGAGACTTCAGGAAGCTTCTCTGATCCCTCCGGAGTGCAAAAAACAGCACAAGGGGCAAACTGGAAGTCCGTTTTTCTGAATTTCCGGTTTGTCCATTTGGTGGGTTTTTTTCACTCCATGAAGCATCCAGAGGGTGAAACAGCCTTTCTCAAGGCCGAAAATCACCTGAACAGCGTGCACATTTATTTATTTATTTATTATTTGGATTTGTATGCCGCCCCTCTCCGAAGACTCGGGGCGGCTCACAACAAGTGTAAAACAAATCATAAATAATTCAATTAATTAAAATATTTAAAGATTTAAAAAAACCCATATACTAACAGACACACACACAGGCATACCATGTATAAATTAAATGTGCCCAGGGGGAGATGTTTAGTTTCCCCATGCCAGACGGCAAAGGTGGGTTTTGAGGAGTTTACGGAAGGCAGGAAGAGTAGGGGCAGTTCTGATCTCCGGGGGGAGTTGGTTCCAGAGAGTCGGTGCCGCCACAGAGAAGGCTCTCCCCCTGGGGCCCGCCAACCGACATTGTTTAGTTGACGGGACCCGGAGGAGGCCCACTCTGTGGGACCTAATCAGTCGCTGGGATTCGTGCGGCAGAAGGCGGTCTCGGAGATATTCTGGTCCGATGCCATGAAGGGCTTTAAAGGTCATAACCAATACTTTGAATTGTGACCGGAAACTGATCGGCAGCCAATGCAGACTGCGGAGTGATGGTGAAACATGGGCATACCTGGGTAAGCCCATGACTGCTCTCGCAGCTGCATTCTGCACGATCTGAAGTTTCCGAACACTTTTCAAAGGTGTGCTGGAGCGAACATAGGGCAAGTTCTCGTGTGCCCTCTGAATGGCTCCACTTCCTACCTGTGGCATGCGTGCCATAGGTTCGCCATCACAGTTATAGAAGATGGTCAGTACTTATAGGCATTCACTGGGCAATTACCGATTATCACATTTTCCCATAATGCAAAAATCAGTATTTTGTTGCTGAGAAAGTGCAGATCTCCCAGTTGGACACCGACACTGCATTAGCAGTGGTTATAAGGAGTGGTTGTTGGAGGGGTTTTTTCACAGCTGAGTCAAAGACCTACTGTCCAGTTCTTGATTTCAATGGTCAACTCACCATGGGCCAATACACCATGAAAAATTCCACGCAGGATAACTCAACACAATAAATGTTACTTGCCACTATTTCTTCAACATTATTTACATTTCTGTCAATGGAAATAATATCACAGAAACAGTAGTGGGTAACATTTACTGCACTGCATGGAATTGGCTGTGGTGAGTTGTCCTGCAGCAAGATGGCCATGCCAAGTTGGCTGTGGCAAACTCATCTTTTCCAACATTTCCAGAAGTATCCCCAACATGTTGGTTGGAATTCTCCCTGTGCTTATTGGCTGTACTGGTTGGCTAATATGTTTGAAGGCACCAAATTGGGAAACACTAATGCACTGATAATTGTTTTTCCTATTATTGATCTACATTGCACCAGAGTTCTCCAAATTGACCAGTATTGACCCCCAACTACCCATGGGATTATTCATTGTTGTTATTGTTGTTATTCATAGTACTATTAATTAAAGTAATATTTATTAAATTATTTTCATATAATGAATGTTTGGGGGTCAATGAACAATCTGAAACTTTATGAAGGTGGTCAATGAATGAGCCTTTTGGGGACCCCTGGTCTATATTTACTGGTATATTGCCTTCCTAATCTTGCTCCCAGGCTTTATAATGCTGTGCTGCCAGCAGCTAGGCTAGCCTACAAAATTATTCCTAGGGAAATGAGCAATTTTTCCCTGTCTTCTTTCAGCCTTTGGGAATGCCAAAAACCATCCGCAATGACAACTCCTCCGATTTGTAAGTACTTGATGGACAATTACTTCTGAGTGGATCTAGCACAACTTCCAATATTCTTAGAAGATATGCATTAAAAATCTAGACTTGGAAGCAAGCCTAGTTTTACAGTCTTTTCAAATCCTGAGTCCTGCATCACAATTCTGCAACTCAACTGGTGCATAAAGATAAATTGGATGATCCGGCCTACATAAATGACAAGGGTCAATTAAACATTCTGCATAATTTATTCTGCTTCTGCTCATCAAGTAGATTTATCTTTTATTTTTTGAAATGGTGGAAATGCTTCTTTATTCTCTCTCTTTTTTTCTGTCTCACACCCAAACTTACTTGGACTTTTCCAGGTACACATTTTCCATTTTTGTTGTTTTGAAGGCTAAAATGTTTTTAACAAGATTAGAATTATTGGGAAATAGAATTGTGGCTCAACCTGTACAATTAAATCACACTTAATGTTTACCCTGATTTCAGAAGAGCAGAATGAATGATGTAAGCACTTCCTGGAATCTACCAAGATAATTCTTGTGTAAAGCAATATTTCATTGTTGTCTTTTACAGTCCGTTCCCTTGTATAAAATGTAAGAAAATTGTGCTGTGAAGCAGTTGCTATAGAAGGAAAAAAACCCATAGTTTAAATGCATTTCTAACTGGACATGTTGTAGTTCATGAAAGTGCATTAACAATGGAAGTTGTGTCTCAACATCTTTCATGTTGCAGTAATGAGATTTTAGAGCAAAGAAGGAAAGAATAATAATCTTTAGTCCCTCTCATGGCAATTCTCTCATCTAGATCCCATACGTAGCTTTTACTTGTGCACTGCAGAATGTATACACATCAAATGTAGTTTGATTCTCAGTTACTGTCTTCAGACAAGTTCCAGAAGATTAAATATGTTGAACCATTGCAACAAACCCAACAGACTATTTTGTGACACTTTAAATACTAATCCATACAGAGCTTTAAACTAGGAAATTCTTCTTTCAATCACGACTACAGACTTTTAGCTATACAATTTGGGATGAACACCCTTTGAATGGTGTGGGAGTAGGAAAGGATTTTCAGAGAAAAAAAATGCAAACTACAGGAACCAGGAGCACATATAAACCTCCAAGTGGCTCAACAATCCTCTAAAATGATGCAAAAGACTGGCTGTCCGCAAGGAATATAAATCCTTCTATTCCACACAATCTAGTCGAAGCTGAAGAAGCTTCCTGGATGACAAGTGAAACATCTTCAAAAGAAAAAAAACAAAAATATCCAGTTGCTTTCTTGTAAAAGCACTTTTGCGACAACCATGACCTGGATGACTGACAATCTCTACAGACTTTCAGTCAAGATCAACCCCTGATGTGTTTATGGACAGAACCAGATAACAACACTGCTATTATCTTTTGCAGAACGTTACAGTCTAATATAGAGCCGTGGTTATCTTCCATGCCAGCCGACTTGGCTTGGCTTGCAACTTCAAACAAGATCATTCAAGTGCTGCCACCTGCTGAGGAACTTATTGTTCACATCACAATAAATACATTAGTTTTTCAAGTACTACAAGACTCCTTTGTTTTCAGAAAGTTATGTTTTAAATGCAGCCAGCCAGGAGTGGATTCTAACCAGTGAAGGGTTACCAAAATTTTTACTACCACACTGTGGGCGTGGCTTATACAGGACGCCCTGCATTTCTTTCAACTTATTTCAATGCAAATTGGGTGCTCTGAGGTGGAGCTCCATTTTTGCTACCCCACTGCGTCGTCCCCCTGTCTGGGTAGTAGCCCAGCCCTGGTTCTAACGTACCTCGCTGCAGGTTCGCTTCATCCCGTGCTATGTGGCTGCACAGTGCCAAAAAATAATTTTTTAAAAAATTAAAAAGCCGAAAACAAAATAGCAACCGCATGCACAGTGCTGGAAACTCTGCTTTTGTGGATGCTCAGGAAAAAAAAACAAAAAAAACCTTTTTTTAAAAAAGATGGTGGCACGGACAGACCAGCACCAATGAAACTGGGTTGGTGACCTCATCATGATGTCACCAGCGGGTCGCTAACCGGTCCAAACCAGTCCGAACCCACCCTGCATATGTGTACTCAATACCATGAACTAGCACAAGGCAAAAAATAAAAAATAAAAAATGGGGGCAGCAGGGAAGCAGTCTCATCCATTAGGGATTCAAGGCTTCTCATTCGGGTCCAAATCTTCCTCTATATTTCTTTTTCTCTCCAGGGAAAGTACATGGATATTGAGTTTGATTTCAAAGGCGATCCTCTTGGTGGTGTCATTAATAATTGTAAGTATAGTCTTCCGGATTTTTTTAATAGAAAGGGAATGTGAGCCAAAATTGGAGTCAGAATCAGACATGTTCTATTTACCATACAGGTAGCCTTTGACTTATGGCCATTCTTTATTGACCATTCAGAGTTACAATGCTGCTGAACTTACAACCAGTCCTTGCACTTATGATTATCACAGTCACATGGTCAGAATTGGAGGGCAGCTTGATAATCACCAAGCTCAACAAACATCAAGTATTTACAATGGTTGAAGACAGCGGGTGGGCTGCTACCAGTCTGGTTCTACAAACTGGTAGCAGCAGCAGGAGGAGGAGACTCCACCCACCCACCCCAGACTCTTCTGCACATATGCAGAAGTATTGGGTGCATGCGAGAGCGGGAACCAGTAGCAAAGGGATTTAGAACCCATCACTGGTTGAAGCAACCTCCCGGGGGACAAACAAAGTCAAGGGGGAAGCTGGATTTGCTTAACAACCATGTGATGCATGTAACAACTTGGGGAAAAAAAAGTCTGGCCTCGATTAACAACTCCATCTCTTAGCGAAAGAGTTTTCGGCCCCAACTGAGGTCATAAGTCAAGGACTTCCTATACCAGAGAAATTCTTCGTGAACAGAGAAGGAGGATATAAATTATGAATAATACACATATACTTAGGTAGTCTTTGACTTATGACTACAATCAAGCTCAACATTTCTGTGGTTAAGTGAGACAGTCAGTAGGCGAGTTTTGCTCCATTTTACAACCTCTTTTGTCCCAGTGGTTAACTTAATCATTGCAGTTGGTAAGTTATTAATATGGAGCCTGGGGAGGGTGAAAACACACACCTCTGCCATGGTGCAGGAGGCCAAGTAGGCCACATCCCTAAGGCCACATCCACCAGCAACTGGGCAACGAACGGGTTGCTAATTTTTTTTAATCCACCACTGCTTCCGATGCTTTGGAAAATAGATTGACCCCCTCATCTCCCTCCTCTGGGAGGAGGTTTTGAAGTATTTCTAGCAGGACTTCCGGATTCTGAAAGAATTTTGTTCCCTAGGCCTTCCATCTGGTAAACTCACAAGATTAGTTTCTATCACCATGTACATGTACATATACATTCGAAGTTAACAGGGCTGTTTCTGCATGTCACATTGTATAAGTGGATACATGCATAATTTTGTATTTATTTATTTATCTTGACATGTTTATGTAGTGCATATTAGGGGTGGGGACCTTTTGAAAGCTGTATGCAATGAAATTTCATTTTAATGTTTGCTGATTAGTGAAAATAAAATTGTCACTAAGTTCTAAGTCTTTGTTGCACCCCCTCAAATATTGGAACACTGCTATCATATCACAACTCTAAGCAGCATACAGGGATTAAAATAAAAAATACAACACAAAATGTATAATGTCCAGAGCTAAAGCAGTAAGTCTTAATTAACCACAAAAAGAAAGCATAATAACAACAGCAGAGTCTACTTAATCTCCAGGCCCATGTACCTGTATTGCAGTGATCATGTAGTAATAACAGCATGTATGAATCAAGCAAGAAAGGGTGGGTGGGGTAAACTAGATAATTAACTTGAGAGCAAGCAAGCTTAGAGAGCACCAAGGATCCCTCATTTCAAACCTGAGCTACAAATATTCTCCCTTTTTTGGACTTGAGAACATCATAGAGAACATGTTCTAGTCATCCACATCCACAGAGGTAACAACTTGGCCTTAAATTCTCCCAACCCCTCCTTATAAGTTTTCATACTTTTCCCCCATTCTTGTTCTGCATTTACTTGCAGACCTGCTGGAGAAATCCCGAGTGGTGCATCATGTGAAGGGCGAGAGAAACTTCCACATCTTCTACCAACTTCTATCCGGAGGTTCAGACCAGTTGCTCAGTATGTCCTTCACACTTGACTTTTTTATTTTATTTATTTTATTTGTCAAGTACATATTGGTAATATACATAGATATGACATTGTTTATATACATAAAATGGGTGCTGCTAAGAGAGAACATTAGGACAGGGATGGTAGGCACACAGGTGCATTTATGCACGCCTCTTACTGACCTCTTAGGAATCAGGTGAGGTCAATAGTGGACAGTCTAAGGGTAAAGTTTTGGGGCTTAGGAGATGAAATCACAGAGTCAGGTAGTGAGTTCCAGGCATTAACCACTCTGAAGTCGTATTTTCGTATTTTCTACAGTAAATTTTGGAGCGGTTAACTTTGAGTTTGTATCTGTTGTGCTCAGTTATTGTTGTGGTTGAAGCTGAAAAAATCGTTGATAGGAAGGACGTTATAGCAGATAATTTTATGAGCTATGTTTAGGTCATGCTGAAGGCGATGTAGTTCTAAGCTTTCTAAACCCAGGATTTCAAGTCTGGTTGCGTAAAGTATACTGCTGCGGGTAGAGGAGTGGAGAGCTCTTCTCATAAAGTATCTCTGGATACTTTCTAATGTATTTATGTCTGATATGCGGTGTAGGTTCCAGACAGATGAGCTGTATTCAAGGATTGGTCTGGCAAATGTTTTGTATGCTCTGGTTAATAGTGTGATAGAAGAAGCTACATAAAATTAGGTTAACATCTCTTGAAGCCTTTTTGGTGATGTTGTTGCAGTGGGCCTTTGCACTTAGGTCATTAGATATGAATATTACAAAGTCTTTGACAGAGTGAGGGTCATATGCAAGGTCTTGTTTATTCAGCTTGTATTTGGTGTTCTGATTCTTTTTGTCAATGTGTAGGATAGAGCATTTGTTGGTTGACAGTTGGAGTTGCCAGATGTTTGACCATTCTGACACAAAGTCAAGATCTTTTGGAGAGTAGCAATGTTGTTGTTGAGGAATTTTACATCATCACTGAAGAGAACACAGTCACTGGTAATGTGATCACAAAGGTAATTTATATAGAGTATAAAGAGTGTTGGCCCTAGTATGCTGCCTTGGGGTACACTGCTGCTAACAGGAATGGGATTAGATAGGGCACTCCCTATTTTAACCACTTGTTGTCTGTTTGACAGGAACGCAGTTAACTAGTCATGTAGGGTCCAGAGATGCTGTAGGATTTTAGTTTCAGAAGTAGTTTATCATGAATTACTGAGTCGAAGGCTTTACTGAAGTCTATGTAAATTGCATCTATTGTTTTGCTCTGGTCAAGTTTTGAGGTCTATATGTTTTTGCAGTGTAGTGGTTGTAAATTGCAGGATATTTTTTTTTCCTAAAACCAAATTGCTTGTTTGAAAATAGGTTGTTAGTTTCTAGCTGGAGGGTAATGGATAGGTTTATGATTGGTTCCATGACTTTGCATGTGACGCAGCATAGTGAGATTGGTCTGTAGTTTTCTACTAGACTGGGATCTCTCTTTTTGAACCTGTGGATGACTGTGGCTAGTGACTATAGATTTGTAGGATTTTTCAAAGATTATATTTAGTGGTTCAGCTATGGCTGTGGAGAGCTTTTTTAGGAAATATGCACTTAGTCCATCAGGTTCGATTGACAGAGAAGGCCAGACAAAGACTTAGGTGGGATTAGTCCCCATACTCCCTCCACTCCACACTCAAAAAAGAGAGAAAGGGACATTAGATGGGGTGGTTGAAATAAAGGGAATGCAGGAACAATTCATTTCCTGGAATTTGGAAGGCTTGTTTCAGGAAATGTTGAATCTTCTCAATTCATTTGAGATGTGGCTAGCCAAAGTTGCTAAACCAAATGTTCTAAACTTTTTCTTCACCATGGACCCTCTTTAAATGGCCATGGATTATGACCACGGACACACAAGCCTTAACAAGATTTTAATTTCTTCAAGTCTTCGCGGAACCCGTGATAACATTGCGGTCCCCCTAGAGGTCTGCAGATTACAGGTTGAGAACCACTGTGACACCTGGGTCTATGACAACTTACCACAACCAACTGGCCATGGCTAACTCACCACAGCCAGCTTGCCATGGCCAACTCACTGCAGGACAACTTGCCATAGCCATTTTGCACAGGAAAACTCACTGTGGGATAAGAATTACACTAATATCAAATAATTGATGGAATAGAATCATTAAAGAAAGGTTGCAAAATGAGAGACAGAATAATATGTGAACAGCAAAAATTTAAATAATTTTTATTTACTTTAAGCAATCAAATAGAATTGGTAAATTGTCCCATATCAACTTTTCCCATGGCAAGTTGGTCATGGCAAACTGTCCCACAGTGAGTTGGCAGTGATGAGTTGGCAGTTGCAATTTGGCCATGGTGAGTTGGCCGCAGCAAGTTGGTGGTGGCAAGTTGTCCCATTGTCGTGCTAAACCATTTTCCCCCAGCAGCTGGGAGGATACAGATTAGCAGAAACCAGAGCAGCATTTCCATCCAGGTACATTGTACAAAAATGTCCATCATATTTCCCCACCACCATGCTAACTGGCCATGGTAGTTATAGTCTAATGTAGCTAGAAGATTTAATTTAATTTAATTTATTATATTTGTATGCCGCCCCTCTCCGGAGACTTGGAGTGGCTCACAACAGATATCAGATCATGGTCAATGCAGTTATGCAAGTCACTCCTTTCCGCCAAAAATACCAAGTCATATTAAAGGCAAGATATGGAATGTCTAGCTTGAAACTGATTGGCACATGAGAACTGAAAAGGTATTCGAGGTAGTCCTCTGCTTACAGCCAACATTTGTTAAGTGAGTTTTGCCCCATTTCATGATCTTTCTAGACACATTTGTTAAGTGAATCACTGCAATTGTTATGTTTGCAGCATGGTTGTTCAATGAATCTGGCTTTTCCATTGACTTTACTTATCAGAAGGTCACAATAAGTCATCACAAGACCCCACGATGCTGCAACCCTCATAAATACAAGTCCAAGGCCAAGTGTCTGGATTTTGATCACGTGACCACAGGGATGCTGTAACGGTCATAAATGTGAAAAATAGTCATAGGTCACTTCTTTTAGTGTCTTTTTAAAAAGTGACTTTGGACAATCCCTAAATGAACTGCTGTAAGTTGAGGACTATCTGTATAGCATCTGAAAAAAAACACCCTTGACTGGAGCGGGTTCTACTCAGGACTCCATTCCCACGATTCCTTCTCTTCAACAGAACAGCTGAAACTTGAAAGAAAATTCAGCCTTTATAACTATCTCAACAAGGAGGCTGCAAGCCTGCAGGGCATTGATGATGCAGCCAACTTCAAAGCTGTTCAGGTATGTGTCACATTATACTCTTTGTGCAAGAGACAATATAACCAACTCCCTCCAGAGATTTATACTGCCCCCACCCCGCTGGCCTTTTGAAAGATTTTAAAAACACGCCTTTGCTGGCAGGTTTGGGACCGTTAAGTGTTACACTCTGCTCTGGCTTATTGTATGTTAGTGGTGTTGAATCAGGGGTGGGCAGCAGGCAGGATGGGGTGGAACACAGTTCCACCGGCGGAAATGAAGCTGTGTGCGCAGCACCAGCTGATTGGCGGCAGTCCCTTCCTGGATTACCGTTCTCGGCTCGGCTCTCCTTTTTTCCCCTGGTGCTGCTGTGTCTGCGCTCCTTGCTTTTTTCCTCTTTCCTCCTTCCTAGCCTCGGATGAGGTTCCCACTCTACTGCCCAGTTCCTCTCCAGCCTCCCGCGGCCACCTCCCACTGAGGTGCAAGCAGAAGGCGTGGATGGAAGTGGTGCTGGCAGCATTTATGCTTCTGGCAGCACCCGTTCACCTAGCTACCACACCTGAAGTGGGGGGGGGCAACCCAGGAAGGAGAGTGTGGGAAACGCAAAGCAAATTGTTGCTCCAGGGAGTGACACTGGTAAGGTTGTAAGTCGAGGACTTAAGAGTTCACTTGAAGAATGATATTCGTTCAAGCCACTCCCACCTGGTCACATGGTTGGCAAGCCACTCCTACCCAATCACATGACCATTAAGCCACACCCAGAAAATAAGCCGCACCCACAGTGTGGCAGTAAAAATTTTGGCTGCCCGTTACTGTGTTGAATGTATTACGGATGAATGGTTCTTAATATTTGGGATTTTTAAAAGATTTTGTATTTTTTTTATCTTGTACACCGCCTGAAAATAAATAAAATAAATAAACAAAATAAATGTGAATGAATGAATTATATTGATTAAGAGCAAAAAACAAAACAAAACCCACCCTCCTATGCATAGTAGCAGCTAGTAATTATCCAAAGTTGGACTTCTGCATTACCAAAACCACACTAAACCCACCCACCACCATACAAAAGAGGGAGGCACCAGCCAGTTGGTGAAATCAGTGATCTATGGAACTGCAAAACAACTTGAAAGAAAGAAAACAAAGAGAGAAATACCCCCCCCCCCCAAAAAAAACCCCAAAACAAAACTTTAATGGGAAACTGACCATGCCCCGTAGTTAGAAAATGCAGGGGGGAAACAGAGAAATTGGATGGAAGGAGAATTCATTATTCATTATGTATGCACTATTCATGCATTATTCACTATTCATTATGCACACTATGTATGTGCACCAAAGACAAATTCCTTGTGTGTCCAATCACACTTGGCCAATAAAATTCCATTCTGAACCAGAGCTTCTTAAATAGAAGCCATTCTGCCCTGCTGTTACAGGTCCTGCTTTTAAAATTATTTTTCTACAAAAGGTCTCGAGACCTTTTGAATTCTATGTAGCTGAACAATCTAAATGTGTTCTTTTCACTGGGTATTCCTTGAAAATACCACTTGACTTTCCTTTCCATCTCAGTGCCATTGGGCACATACGGCTTTCCTTGGGTGCAGAGAGAGGTGGGCCATGCTCTTTCTGAGGCTCATGCTCTTCCCTGGAACTTCTTTCATGCAGGATGCCATGCGAGCCATTGGGTTCACACCCTCAGAGATGACAGAGCTGCTGGAGGTGACAGCTGTCATCCTCAAACTCGGCAATTTGCAATTTGAAGAGCAATTTCAAGCTGGTGGGACGCAAGCTTGTGTTATCCAGAATGACAAAGGTAAATAGAAGAGAAGGATCATTTCCAGGGTTACACAGGAACCTGAAAACAGTTCTTTTGTGATTTTTCACCTTCCCTGTTGTGTTGCCTTAACAATCTCATCCCTGGCACACTACACAGGGAAGCCAGGTTGTCATCCCCTTGAAAATAGCTTTGCTTTAGAAGTCGCACATAACATCACCTGCCTTGTGGAAAACAGCTCACTGGTTCGCATTGCAGCCCCTCCCAGAAATGATCCTCTATGCATGTGCAAAAGCTTTGCATATGAGCAGAGGATTGGGGGGGGGGGGTTTGGTAATCTATGGTGACTGGAGGACTGGTTTGCGAGCATGGACTGCCTGTCATCACTGCCGATTCGGTGAGCAGTGCTGAATTTCCATTACCAGTTCTAAAGAACTGGGAGGAATCCACCACTGATGTAAGGCTGTTAGGGAAGCCATATGGATTTCTCAGACTAATTGTTCCAGAGGAACATCTACTACTCAAAGAGAAAGAGCTACATCTGATGTCCTTTCTTTAATATCGGACTAAATAATATGTAATGCTCCACTTTTGAGTTTCTCCAGCCTTGCCTCCAGCAGTCAGTAAAGTAGAGAGGAAGTCAGAGAAACCTGCAACAGTTTGTTGTTGTTATATCAGACAATGTCTGTAGATGACTAGGCTGAGCCCGAGGGTGGGGTCAAATGCATCAGGCCTGATGGCTCGACTGTTAATTCTCTGCCTTACAAGGCAGAGCTGCCAGATCGAATCCCAGTAAGGAAGGGTGTGACTAGCTGATGAGGCCAGAACAAGGCTGAAATGGTACCATCCTAGTCTCCCTTAATTTTAAAATTTCAGCTAAAAACATTTGAGATTTTATATATATATATTAGATAGATAGATAGATAGATAGATAGATAGATAGATAGATAGATAGATAGATAGATAGACAAAATTGAACGGGTCCAAAGACGGGCTACAAGAATGGTGGAAGGTCTTAAGCATAAAACGTATCAGGAAAGACTTAATGAACTCAATCTGTATAGTCTGGAGGACAGAAGGAAAAGGGGGGACATGATCGAAACATTTAAATATATTAAAGGGTTAAATAAGGTCCAGGAGGGAAGTGTTTTTAATAGGAAAGTGAACACAAGAACAAGGGGACACAATCTGAAGCTAGTTGGGGGAAAGATCAAAAGCAACATGAGAAAATATTATTTTACTGAAAGAGTAGTAGATCATTGGAACAAACTTCCAGCAGACGTGGTAGATAAATCCACAGTAACTGAATTTAAACATGCCTGGGATAAACATATATCCATCCTAAGATAAAATACAGGAAATAGTATAAGGGCAGACTAGATGGACCAGGAGGTCTTTTTCTGCCGTCAGTGGTGGTGGGAGTGTGCATTTAAATAACAGTTGGTATGGGTTTTCTTTTGGTAGATGGTGTGTCCTAGGGTGCCATTGGGTTTTTTATAGATAATAATTTAAATAATTTGCATTATTTAAATGCACACTACCACCACCACCCAGCACAGATCACCTCAGTAGCCAAAACTCTCATCACCAGAACCAAACGCCTAGCTGACCATGAGCACTTAAAAACTGAATTGAACAAACTCATAGATGTATTAATTTCTAATGGATTTGAAAGGAAAACTATTACAAACCTAATCAAAAAAGAGACACCCCCAAAAAATCAAGACCAAGAACAGGATAATGGTACCACCCTCCTCCCTTACATCAAGGGCACCACAGACAAAATTAGTAAAATTCTACACAAACATAATATCAAAACTTCATTTGTCACTAACCAAAAAATATCAAACATCCTACTAGAACACCAAGGAATCTATGAAATCCCTTGCAAAACATGTGCAGCCACATACATTGGACAAACCAATCGAAGAGTGAGCGCACGCATTGCAGAACATAAGAATGCAGTTAAAAAAGAAGAAAAGACTTCCTCCCTTGTCCATCACATTAAAAAAACAGGGCATGAAATTGACTTTGAAAAAACTAAATTACTTTCCAAAACAGAAAATTTATACAGAAGAATTACTATGGAAGCAATAGAGATAGAAAAACACCCCCTCTGCATGAATAAAAGAGATGACACGTCCTGCCTACCAGAGATTTGGAAAGCAGCCTTAAACAAAAAAAACATATCATAATCATCACCATGTCAATCCTTCAAGCAATTGTGATTCCACCAACCAATCAAATCACTAAAACATAGTCACCCAATCTATTTGCTACATTCAAACCAAATCTCCACCCCCAAAACTATATATAAGGAACAAATGACAGTTGCAAACATTCCATATTTACAACAGCACGGAGCTTAAAACTTCAGCCTGATGATGGTGAATGTGATTTCACCGAAACGTCACATAGACACTCAAAACATTACACGGGGCAAAACTCGAACTCAGAACAATCTACATACATATACCCGTGAAAATCTACGAAAACAAATATAGGAAACCCTAGTGAAGGAGGAGTCCTCCTCGGTAATTTACCGTATAAACTGCAATAATTGTGCACACCACTATGTGGGGGAAACGGCAAAAAGATTGAGAACTCGTATACACGAACACAAATTGGCGGTCCGACGTCATGAACAGCGTTCCCAGATTTGGATACACATGGAGGAGCAGGATCATGGCTTCGATTTCCAGGGAACTGAGATTCTGGCGCGAGATGAAACCAAGGGAGGTCGCCTCCTAAAAGAAGCCTGGTTCTCTAATGAAAATTCTTTAAATAGACATATTGATATGCCATCGGCATACCAGGCTTTAAGGCACCAGCAACGACTTAAAGGGGATAGGTCATTAGGATTGGATAAAGCCCCTAATAGAATTCCCCAGACCAGGCAAAGAAACCAGCTAAATGAGGGTAGAGCAACCCCCAACGGGAAGCAAGGGAACATACTGGAGCAACATGGTGGTAGAGGGGGAGGGGCACAATGCAGTTCCAACACAGGGGACAAGGGGGGATTAGAACAGTGCAGACCTAAGACGAGGGCATGGGCAAAAAAATTGCAAGAGCAGACATGTACCACTATAGAAAGTAACAACGATAATGGGGGGGGGGGAAAGTAATGCCGAACACCTTCGAACCACTGCCTCATAACTCCACCTCCTCCCTTGGGGAGGGAAAGAGGCAACAGACACGAGTAAAAGCGGTAGATCCCCCTTTAGCCAGCATGAGCAAGCCCATAATTAGGCTTGCCGCAGAGGGGAGGGAAGGGTGTGGCCCTATGACGCGGGCAATGAGCAGACTGAATAATGCTTTATAAAGGTGATTGTCTCCCATGGCATTTTAATACTCTGACGAAGTTAGCAGCACGCTAACGAAAGCTAAGTGGTTTTATTAAAGTTTCTATGTTCCGGTGATTGAGATGGCTGCTGCCTCATCATTCACACACATACCTGGAACTCGCATTTTTAGGACTATTCTTGATATATATAGATTGTTCTGAGTTCGGGTTTTGCCCTGTGTAATGTTTTGCATGTCTATGCGACGTTTCGGCGAAATCACATTCACCATCATCAGGCTGAAGTTCCAATCTTTGTGTTGTTTACAACAACACAAAGATTGGAACTTCAGCCTGATGATGATGAATGTGATTTCGCCGAAACGTCGCATAGACATGCAAAACATTACACAGGGCAAAGCCCGAACTCAGAACAATCTACATACATATACCCGTGAAAATTTACGAAAACATATATATATATATATATATATATATATATATATATATACCCACTAAAACTCTCATTGTGTATTGAACAAAATAAATAAATAAAAAATAAAAATAAAAAAGTACTGTTTCCTCCATATTATACGTCTACAGTGGTACAAGAGATCTGTCAGCTGATCCAACTGGATGAAATGGTACTGGAACAAGCTTTGTCTTCTCGCACAGTGGAAACCCATCAAGAAAAGGTGGTGACATCCCTGAATGTCTCACAAGTAAGTGCCGAGCAGATTTGTGTACATGAGCTCGCTGAAATATGGCTGGTTCAACAAGCAGAAGTGTTAGTTGGGATAATTCTGTTTGTTGTGATCATTCTGCTCCATGCTGAGAAGTGTGCAGGGTACTCAGCATAACACATACTACAAGCACAGGTTCATAGGTTCAAATATAAAAACAAGGTGCCAGGCATTCCATCAGACTTGAAATTTTGGGTTAGATAACTTAGAGCTAAATGTAGTTCATAAAATCATCTGCCACAATGTCCTACCTGTCAATGAATACTTCAGTTTTAATCGCAACAACACACATGCACACAAGAGATTCAAACTCAATGTAAACCGCTCCAAATTCAACTGCAGAAAATACAACTTCAGCAATAGAGTGATCAACGCCAGGAATGCACTACCTGACTCCGTGGTTTCTTCCCCAAACCCCCAAAATTTTAACTTTAGACTGTCTACCGTCGACCTCTCCCCATTCCTAAGAGGTCTGTAAGGGGCGTGCATAAGCGCATCATTGTGCCTATCGTCCCTGTCCTACTATCCTATTTTCCAAATTTACCTATACCTACTTTGCTTTTGTTTATGTTTATACCATATCTGTTATCTTGTACAGTGTTCCCTCGATTTCCACGGGGATGCGTTCTGAGACCGCCCACGAAAGTCGAATTTCCACGAAGTAGAGATGCGGAAGTAAATACACCATTTTTGGCTATGGACAGTATCACAAGCCTTCCCTTAACACTTTAAACCTCTTAATTACCATTTCCCATTCCCTTAGCAACCATTTACCCACCATTATTGCTAGTGCTCACCATTGAATAAGATACTTAGTGATCCTGATATTTATAAACATAATTATTTATTAACAATAATTATTTTTTTGTTATTTATTTGCAAAAATTATTAGTTTGGCAATGACATATGACATCATTGGGTGGGAAAAATCGTGGTATAGGAAAAAACCCGCGAAGTATTTTTTTTATTAATATTTTTTGAAAAACCGTGGTATAGGTTATTCGCGAATTTCGAACCCGCGAAAATCGAGGGAACACTGTACATGTTTTGACAAATAAATTAAATAAATAAAATTTACTCAGATGTTTGCAGGTAACACTATATCTGGATTTAGTTTTCTTCTCCAGAAGAACCATCAGGCTAACATAAAACGATTGATAATTTATTCCAGGGAGTCTTTGAAAAGAGAGAGCCTGGGTAGTTTTCATTACTATGTTGCTCTTGAAATATGCTTTATCTTATTTTAATATTTAGTATGGTGAGTGTTTTGTTAGCTGACTTTAGGAAAAATGCAGCCTGACTGATGTGAATTTGATTTAGCAGGACAGGAACTGTTGAATTAATTAGATGTTGGACAAGCTAATTTGAATAGTATGAAAGAAGAAAGCAGAGCAGAAACACAACTGTCCTGAAATAGCAGTTCGGGAAGAATATGATTTTTGGGGGGGGGGGGGGAACACAAATCTTGCTGTTCTGTTCGGGTCGTATGTGACCCGAAGCCAAGTTTGAGTCCCTGTAAAAAATTTTCCCTGCATATCTGAAACTTGAAATTTCATGTAGGTTCATCATTTCAGGGGTTCTCTCTATGAGAATTTTTTTTGGGGGATGGGGGGCTTAGTTTTTGCTGGGCAAAAAAAGTTACAAATCTTATGTTCCTGGGTCACCCTGACCCGGACCGAAAACTCTTCATTTGCAGTGCTTATGTTTGGTCTTTTTG
Organism: Erythrolamprus reginae; assembly: GCF_031021105.1. Classification (NCBI taxonomy): domain Eukaryota; kingdom Metazoa; phylum Chordata; class Lepidosauria; order Squamata; family Dipsadidae; genus Erythrolamprus; species Erythrolamprus reginae. The sequence goes on along the minus strand of NC_091951.1, from coordinate 188,772,707 downwards.
AAAGCTTTTTTCACTTGGAAAGTAGTCTGAACATTTCTGCACACAATGATATGAAAATTGAAATGAAAAAAGTAAATCTTATTGGTTTATTTTGCGGATATAATGCACGCCCCCCCCGTTTTTGTGAAATTTTTTTCAATTTATGGATAGTTTTGCTTGCAAAATGCATTCTATTTTACTAAAGTTGGTGTGGGATTGGTAGCTTGAACATTTCTGAATATAAGAAAAATATAAAGGAACTGAAAAAAATGATTCTTATTGGTTTTTTAACATCAGAAATAAGCCCCCCCCCTTGGCTGCTTGCAACCATTTTCACTTTTTATTTTTTTATGCTCCAAATCCGAAATATTCTTTAAAATCTTAGGCATTCATTTACTCAATTTAACAATGCTGATCATCAAAAAATATTTTTGGGGTGGTGGCTAATTGTTTTCTGGGCAAAAAAAAATCATAACTTTGAATCTGTTTCTGTTCGTATGTGACCGGACCAAAAATATTTTTTTTAGGTACTTGAATTTGATCTTTTTGAAAACTTTTTCAACTGGAAAACTAGTTTGAACATTTATGAACATAATGATATGAAAATTGAACTGGAAAAATTGAGACTTATATTTTTATTTTGATCAAAAAGCCCCTCCCCCCATCCTTTTTTAATTTCGTGTCAATTTCTATTTTTTAAGGCTACAAATCCCTAAGGAATTTTCCCCCAAAAGGTTTGATATACTAAATTGAACATTTCTGAATATAAGAAAAATATAAATGAACTGAAAAAAATGGTTCTTATTGGTTTATTTTTGCCACAAAAGGGCCACCCCCCCTCGGCCTTGCTGTGTGCCATTATTGTCACTGTTTATACATATTTGTCTAGAAATATTTGGAATATCCTTTTGAAAATCAACCACATTGTAGCCAGAGAACTAATTTTATGAAACAAATCCATTTTACTAAAAAAAAGTATGTAAGTTTGAAATTAACAGCATAATGTTTATATAAATTGAAATAATTGAGGCATACTTTATGTGCAAAATAAACCAATATGCATCAATTTTTCCAGTTCAATTTTCATATCATTATGTTCAGAAATGTTCAACCTACCAATCCCACACCAACTTTAGTAAAATAGAATGTATTTTGCTAGCAAAACTATCCATAAAGTGAAGACTATTTAAAAAAAACGGGGGGGGGCGTGCATTTCATCAACAAAATAAACCAATATGCATCAATTTTTCCAGTTCAATTTTCATATCATTATGTTCAGAAATGTTCAAGCTACCAATCCCATACCAACTTTAGTAAAATAGAATGCATTTTGCAAGCAAAACTATCCATAAATTGAAAAAAATTTCACAAAAACAGGGGGGCGGCGTGCATTATATCCGCAAAATAAACCAATAAGATTTACTTTTTTCATTTCAATTTTCATATCATTGTGTGCAGAAATGTTCAGACTACTTTCCAAGTGAAAAAAGCTTTCAAAAAGACCAAACATAAGCACTGCAAATGAAGAGTTTTCGATCCGGGTCAGGGTGACCCGGGAACATAAGATTTGTTACTTTACAGAACAGCAGGGTTAAAGTTGAGCTCAACACCTAGAGATTACATGTCTACATAGCTTTCTAGTCAAACATACTGAAGGGCTTTGCCATAGTTGTCTTCCAGGTTTTTTTTGTTTCTTGTTCTTAATTTCCAGTCTAGCCTACAGCCAACTCCTTCACTCTGAAACAGCTGACCAACTCTAGTCAGCATGGTCTCATCTTGTTTAGAACCTGGAAGGCAGTGAAAACTGTGGTCTCTCTTAGGGCCTTTGGTGAGAAGAACCCCAATTAGATGGACAATGGCCTGAGGGGATTTTGAGATATTGTTTTTAGTTGAATGTTTGTTACAGCTTTATAACTGTAAACAGGCTTCAATTAAGTGAGACAACAGCATGTAAACAGATGAACAGTAGAAGCAAACAAAGAAAAAATAGGAAACCAATCAATTTACCGTATCTGTCTCTACTCCCCAAATGCCACTTGTTTGTATCCATTCTCTCTCTCTCTCTCTCTCTCTCTCTCTCTCTCTCTCTCTCTCTCTGTGTATGTGTGTGTGTGTGTGTTCTTTGTTGCACCATCTCGCTTTGAACAACAATGAGAATATTAGTTCTGTGTGTTAAAGTGGATATCAAGATTCTACAATTTTCATGGGTATGCAGAGAGTAACTGATAGAACTAAAAAGGCTTTAAATGTTGTTCAAACCTGTAGATATGTCCAATGAATGTTCAAATCTGGAATGATTCTAATCCAAGTTCTAGGACTAATTTCCCCCACACACTCAATTTTTAGTCTTTCTTAGCTTCTGAATGACTAACCACCACTGTCTTTGCTCCCAGGGCTACTACGTGCGGGATGCCCTAGCAAAGAATATTTATAACCGTCTCTTTAATTGGCTTATTAACAGAATCAACGAGAGCATCAAAGTGAGTATGCCTCATCCTATGTATGCTTCCTAAAATATATTTAGATTCCATTCGTAATAATTGAATGAGATCTTTTGAGAGAGCTTTCGCCAACCTTGTATAGAGCTAACACTCGGAATTAGTAACTAATATGTATGGCCATGGCCTTTTAAGTCAAATTGTAATCTAGGACATCTGGAGGCACTGTGTTGGACAAATGTGAATAGAGCATTGTATTAGTTTTCACTCTTTGTTGAAAAAGCATGAAGTGTATAGAAATTAAAGCTTTATCCATGGAAAAGAACACAAAGATGTCCCAGTTAGAGAACGATAGCTTTTTAAAAGGTATGCAACAGCCATTATGAAAACAGCAGCTTGGTCTGGAAAGATGAGAGAGGTGAGAAAGAAACTAAAAATTGTCATTACTTTTTGGTATAAGAGGGAAACTTTCAATATTTGGTTTCAAGAATAGATTTCTAGAATAGACGTTGTAAAAGAGCCATATCAGATTTGATGCAAAAAAATCAGGAGTGTGCAGAACCCTTGAGTTGTCAAGGACATGCACAGAGGAAAATGTGGGATTCCAGCAGATATCTAGGAGCTACGAGTAATTATTCAGTCATACAAAACAGATACATTAAAGTTCAAATTAGAGTTTACTTTTAGAAATAGCACAATCAAGTTAAACAGTCCAGTCATACGCATTCAAATCAGTCAATATCTATCAATACAATAATAATATTACAATCCTGTCTTTGTCTTGTATAACAGACCTACATTACAGCTTACAAATACATCAAACTAACACAGAGCTTACTACATTAGTCACAGTGAATCAGCAGAAAGAACAGAGAGAGCAAAGAGAGAGAATCATGCTTTCTGGTTCCCTCTTATGGCAATTTGCAGCACTACCTCTTTAAAGCTATGGTACTTCAATACATACAAACATTAATTGTTAGTTTGTTTATAATATGGCAAACCCAACTGTTTTATACATAGTACTAACAAAATCTAACAATCTTTTCCGATTAGCACGTTTTCGTAAAAACCACAAGCTTTTGTGAATTGCAGCTCAGATGCACAGGGCAGCATTTGATGAAGTGAACTGAAGCTCACAAAACCTTACAGATTTTAATTCCATTTACTAGTTAGAAAAGGTGTTCTTTGATTTCTTCTTGTGAGGTCTGCTGACCTAGGCAGCCTTATTTCAATAGATGGAGAAGTTACAATAAAAATTCCCATTAAGGATTTGGAAGTTCCTAACAAATAAAAAAAGACTTTTTGCTGTTGTCACTGAGGATCTTTGGGCAAGATGTTGTCTTTCAATCTCATTTTCTTCTTAAGCTTGTAGAGAGGATAAAAGTTGGAAAGCAACACTTTAATTGTTCCTGCTTTTCATAGGGGCTTCTAATTTCAGGCCCTGGTCTTATTTTTACTTGTTTTAATTGTGTGAATTGCACGTATTATACCATCTTTCAATATTCAAATCCCTTTCACAATTGGCTAAAAGTTGCATTTTAGTGCTGCATGGATACATTTAGTGTCTGAATCCCTGAAATGAATGCACCATGCAGTACACCGCCTGCTATGATCTGTTATTTCACATGTTGCCACTTTACACTGTCACTTCCTTTATTTGATTTATACAGTCACATTTATCTAATACTTGGCTCACAAAGTTGAAAACAAAAAACAAAAAGCATAACAAACCAACCATAACAAAAAAAACCCAGCAAAAAATAAATTGCAGCAATTAAAAATAAGGAACCATTAACCATAAAATATAATGCACATGAAGTGCAAAATGCGAAAGAGTACCAACCAACACCTTATGAACAATATAGCCATCTCACCAGCTCCATACAACCATGGTAGCCCAGGCCTGGGGATAGAAACCTGTCTTTGAGGTTCCCCAAAAGGCCGATATTGTTGGGGCCCAATTTAACCTCAATGGGGATGATGTTCCAGAGGTCGGTGCCATGGCTTCAAGCATCCTATGATCCTTGCACATTGCTCATGCTATTAGTGTATGATGGGAGCAACAGCACATCCAAACTGTAGGGACCCAAACCAGGCAAGTCTGCTTTATATGTTGCTTTGCAGCTACTTGGAATAAGATAGAACATAGCAATGATGCTAGAATTGGTATTCGTAATCTGGGTTCAGCATACAAGCAATGCCCCAGTGAAAAGAGAAAATTCAGAACATTGGGATTCTTTGGGATTAATCCTCATTTCCACTTCATCTTAGGTGAAAACAACTGAGCGGAAGAAAGTGATGGGTGTTCTGGATATATATGGTTTTGAGATTTTTCAGGTAAGTATTCTTGAACACATGGATGATCTTTTTTAAAGCTTTAAAAAACTAGCATTGCCGGCGGGCATGGGGGCCGTTAGTGATGAGATTGTCTCCAGCCGATACAAGATATGATTGGATTGGATGAATGTGTGTGAATCTACATGGGGTCTTTTAAAATGTTTAGTACATTTTCATGTTTTTATAGCTATTAGATTTCTTACATATTGTTATATTTAATGTTGTACGCAGCTATGAGTCACCTTGAGAAGGGTGGCATAGAAATCTAATAAATAAATTCCTGAACATGAACAGAGGACTGAGTCAGTTTTCAAAGCTATGTACTGTAAGGCTTTGAAAGGATGTGGCTGCTTTAAGAGAGATGCATGCTTTCTTAATTTGTGCACCAAATTACAGCTCATTTAGTGTGACCTTAAAAAAACAAAAAACCACCAGAAATTTGACAAAATGAAATTGACAACCTGCAAAAATAGTAAGAACTGAACATAACAGATTCACAAGGAAGAGAAACCAACACAGACAGATTCATTCATCTGAAATCAAGAGAGGAAACTGTTCTCTATCCATTTTGGAACTACCAAAGATAAAGGATTTCCAGCTGATTGTCCCTAATTCTGCAGGCTATGACCAAATGTTCTTTCTAAAGTGTTATTAATTCCAAACTTGGTTATGTAGTGAGAAATGACTCATTGAGCCTGCAAAATGCTAATAACTTTGTTTAACACCTGATGTGTCACTCAGGCCCTCATCACCTCCCGTCTTGATTATTGCAATATGGTCTACATGGGGCTATCCTTGAAGAGTGTTCAGAGACTGCAAATAGCCCAGAATGAAGCCATGAGAGCTGTCATGGGTGTAACTCGGTACACCCGTGTAACACCTATGCTGCACAAGCTGCACTGGCTTCCTATTAGTCTCCAGGAACAATTCAAGGTGTTGCTTATTACCTATAAAGCCCTACATGGCTCAGGGGCAGACTATTTATGGTACTGCCTCTTGCTACATACCTCCCAGAGACCAATAAGAGCACACAGAGTTGGCCTCCTTCAGGTCTTGTCGACTAAGCCATGCAGATTGGCATGACCATGGGGGGGAGGGCTTTCTCTGTTGCTGCCCCGGCTCTATGGAATCAACTCCCCGCCCTAATATCTGTACTACTCCCACCCTACTGGCCTTCCGTAAGGACACAAAGACCTGGCTTTGCTGGCAGGCCTGGGGGCCATGAACTAACAACCGACATGGCCAAATCGTATGAATGGTATGCCTGTATGTGATCATGATTGTTCAATTATGGGATTTTTAATGTGGGTTTTATAGTTTTAGATATTATATTCAACTTCTTTTTATTGTTTCTGTATTTTTATTGTTATTGTAAACCGACACGAGTCCTTCGGGATTGGGCGGCATAGAAGTATAAATAAATAAATAAATAAATAAATAAGTAAAGAAATAAAGAAATAAAGAAATAAAGAAATAAAGAAATAAAGAAATAAAGAAATAAAGAAATAAAGAAGTAAAGAAGTAAAGAAGTAAAGAAGTAAAGAAGTAAAGAAGTAAAGAAGTAAAGAAGTAAAGAAGTAAAGAAATAAAGAAATAAAGAAATAAAGAAATAAAGAAATACTGTAAAGAAATACAGAAATACAGAAATACAGAAATACAGAAATACAGAAATACAGAAATACAGAAATACAGAAATACAGAAATACAGAAACAAAGAAACAAACAAACAAACAAACAAACAAATAAACAAATAAACAAATAAACAAACAAACATTATATCTTCTTAGGAAGGACAAAAGAACACTTGAGAAATATGGTGGTACATGTAACACCTCTCCTATGCAGTTTGCTTCCATATCCAATTCAAACCCTTCATGGCATGGCCCTAGGATACTTGAGGAATCATTTTTCCCCAATTAAATCAAACCCAGGGTGGGTTCCACTTCCTTTCACCACTGGTTCGCATTGTGATGTTTCATTCGCACGGGTCACCTTGCAGAGGAGGTGTTTTTGCCTGAAAAACAGCTGAGGGGCTGCTCAGCTGTGCTTCGGGCAAAGAAATAAAGGTCGGTATTAACCCAGGAGCAGGTGGGAGGGCTTTTTTCAAAGCAGAGGACAAGGAGAGTCATCCAAACAACGAAAAAATCACCACAAATTCCTAAAAAAATATGGCAGCACGCACTGTCTGGCACAAACAGAACCAAAAAGAACCAACAACATTGCCAAAAAGGCTTTAAGAGTTGTTAACCTAATCCTTCGCAGCTTCTTCTCTGGTAATTTTGAACTGCTAACAAGAGCTTACAAAACATTTGTCAGACCAATCCTAGAATACAACTCGCCTGCATGGAACCCACATTGCATATCTGACATCAACACAATTGAGAGAGTCCAGAAATATTTCACAAGAAGAGTCCTTCACTCCTCTTCTCACAACAAAATACCTTAATCCGCCAGACTTGAAATTTTTGGTTTAGACAACTTACAACTCCGTCGTCTCCGTTCCAACTTAATTATAGTTCATAAAATCATATATACCGAAATGTCCTATTTGTTAACGACTACTTCACCTTCAACCGCAACAACACATCAGCACGAAATCGATTTAAACTAAATGTCAACCGCTCCAAACTTGACTGCAAAAAATACGACTTCAGCAACAGAGTAATCAACGCCTGGAATGCACTGCCTGATTCTGTGGTTTCTACTCCTAATCCCAAAACCTTTAGCCTTAGACTATCTTCAATTGACCTCTCCCCCTTTCTAAGAGGCCTTTAAGGGGCGTGCATGAGCGCACCACTGTGCCTACCGTCCCTGTTCTATTGTCTTCTTTTGTTACTTTTTATCATTACTTATCTAATGTTTTATTTGTACAAATTACCACTCTGTAATTGTTTGACAAAATAAATAAAATAAAAATAAAATAAAATAAAAAATAAACCAAATCCGTGAGGCCAAAATTAGCAGCTCGCTAACAGTTCAGGCGATCTGGTCTAAACCCGGAGGAACCAACTCCTGCATCAACCCACCCCATGAAGTAAGGAAGACATGCTGCATATCCTGTCAGTCAAAATGTTTTGACTGGTGGGATCTAGAAGGAAGACTTTCTCAGCCCCAGGGAGTCCCTAATTCATGGAAGCAAGATGAGTCCCCTACCCTTCTGGTTTTCCAGAAGAGTGTTAAGACCTCTAGCAAGAAGCATGGAGGTCTAAAAATATGATGAAACTCTAGGGATAGCTGGTGATCTAAGGCAGTGTTTCCCAACCTTGGCAACTTGAAGATATCTGGACTTCAACTCCTAGAATTCCCCAGCCAGCAAATGCTGGCTGGGGGATTCTGTGAGTTGAAGTCCAGGTATCTTCAAGTTGTCAAGGTTGGGAAACACTGGTCTAAGGACTCTACTACTGCCTTATTAACCTCCTAGCTTCTTGAATTTTGTGCCTTGATTTTTATCTTTACTTGGCAGTTTTTAACCTGTTTTTGGTTCTGTTCTTTCTTTATGCTTTTGTGTGTGTGTGTGTGTGTGTGTGTGTGTGTATTTATACAGTTTTATTATTATGCTGTAAACTGCTCAAAGTCACTTAAGTGAGATGGGTGGTATAGACATTTTATTATATAAATAAATAGATAGATAGATAGATAGATAAGAAAGAAAGAAAGAAAGAAAGAAAGAAAGAAAGAAAGACACAGATATGTCCTTGCCAGGTCTGAAGAGTAATTCCCTAGGGCAGTGATTTTCAACCTTTTTTGAGCCGCGGCACATTTTTTACATTTATGAAACCCTGGGGCACATTGAGCGGGGGGGGGGGGACTAAAAAAGTTTGGACAAAAAAATTATCTCTCTCTCTCTTCCTCCCCTTCACTCTATTTCTTTCTCCCTCCCTCTTTCTCTCCCTTCCTTCCTCTTTCTCTCTCTCTCTCTATCCCTCTTTCTTTCTCTTCCTTCCTCTCTTTTTTGCTCTCTTTCTCTCTCCCTCCCTCCCTTTCTCTCTCTCTCCTTCCTTCCCTCCCTCCTTCTCTCTCTCTCTTGCTTTCTTTCTCTCTCTTTCTCTCTCTTTCTTTCTCTTGTTTTCTCTCTCTCTTGCTTTATTTCGCTCTTGCTTTCTCTCTCTCTTGCTTTCTCTCTCTCTTTCTTTCTCTCTCTCTTGCTTTCTTTCTCTCTGAGCTTCGCGGCACACCTGACCATGTCTCGCGGCACACTAGTGTGCCACGGCACACTGGTTGAAAAACACTGCCCTAGGGAATGCTTTCAAAACACAGAGTAAAGGAGATGCCAGAACATAGTGTTCCTGTGATTAAACTGATTAAACTATTAATCAGTTTTATCATGGGAAAACTATGTTTAGCATTCCATAATATTGTGTTCCACAATAAACAGTTGCAGCATTAATATAATAGCCTTAAATCTTATGAAATGCTGTCGGTTTGGGCGTAGTGATCATAGCGCGAAATTTCACCCACCTGCCCAGACACTGCCATTTGGGCTCTTTTATTCTCTGCACAAGCACAGAAAGCTTTGTGCATGTGCAGAAGGTAAAATAACCCAAATGGCATAATCCAGCTGGGTGGGCAAAGCCTTGCACTGCGATCGCTATTGGCTCTCCGACGTCTGAACCGGGAGCATTTCATCCTTGGTACTTCACTCCTGAAGTATATATGCCTGAGGTTTGCTTGTTTGTTTGTTTGTTTGTTTGTTTGATTGATTGATTGATTGATTGATTTGTATGCCGCCCCTCTCCGTAGACTCGGAGCGGCATACAGACCTGTAGCAAAGCAGTACAAACAAACCATGGCATACAGACTTGTAGCAAACCATGGCATACAGACTTGTAGGAAAGCAGTACAAACAAACCATGGCAAGTGCAGAATAGAAAAAGGAGCTATTCTCCAAAGCACCTGAAGACAGGACAAGAAGAAATGGATGGAAACTAATCAAGGAAATAATCAACCTGGAACAAAGGAGAAATTTCTTGATAGTGAGAACCATTAATCAACTTGGCACTAGAAGTTGTGGATTCTCCAACACTGGAGATTGTGGATTCACCAACACTGGAGATTTTAAAGAAGAGATTGGGGAATCATTTGTCCAGAACAGTATACAGTCTCCTGCCTGAGATAATCGTTGGTAGATAAGCTTCAAGTAGAAGACCTCCAAGATCCTTTCCAATTCTGTTATTCTGTTAAAATACTCTCAGCAAATGCTGAGTGCCTGTAGGAGATGACCAGGCTGAACTCAAGGGAAGGGTCAAATGCATCATCAGTCTTGAATCCCTTCGTGCCCACAAGAGATTAAGTCCAGCCGACCTTAAATTTCATTAACTCTGGGGTTCTGATCTACCATTAATTAGCTTTGACTGTTTGACTGCTTTGAATGTTAGTTCAGATTCTTGTAGAGCACATAAGCTCGCAACAAACGTTTATGTTCATTTGAAGTGCCTGGACTTTCCCCATGCCTGACAGTTCCTTTTCTTAGACAACGCAGGTAATCAGGATTGTTCAACTAAGTAGAACTTTAAATGTAGCTGCACACATCCTTTAGTCTATTGTCTTTGGTTTTTGATATTTGTCTTGTCTCTTCTTCCCAGGATAACAGTTTTGAACAGTTCATTATCAATTACTGTAATGAGAAACTGCAGCAGATCTTCATCCTGCTCACCTTAAAGGAGGAACAAGAGGAATACATTCGTGAGGTAGCCCATTATTTTGTATCTGGGTTGGGTTCACTGATAGAAATGTTCATACTTTGCACCAAAAAAAAAAAAAAAAAAAGACCAAGCAATCCAAATGTGCTGAGGTCCTCCTTAAACTCAAGCTTAAATGATTTTTTAAAAAAATAATAATAATAATCTGGGGTTCTGATAGATTTTACACAAGGGAGGAAATGGCAGATTTGGCTGAATCAGTGATACAAAACGAAGTGATGTTGCAGGACAAATACATCTCAGTGTATTGTAGTCCATAATGAAGAGCCAGTTGGTTCTATAGGTAATCCTCCTTTAGTGATTGCCTCGTTTAGGGACTGTTCACAATTACAGCAATAACACTTTTATACCGCTTCACAGTGTCAACATATTGCCCCCAACAATTTGGGTCCTCATTTTACCCACCTCAGAAGGTTAAAAGGCCGAGTCAACCTTGAGCCTGGTGAGATTTGAACTGCCAAATTGCAGACAGCCGGTAGTTAGCAGAAGTAGCCTGCAGTACTGCACTCTAATCACTGTGACGCCATGATGAAAAGGTGTGAACAATCCTTTTATTTTTTTAAAAAAACAGCTTTATTAAATGTAAGAAAGAAAAAAAATTAAGGAGAAATCTAAAAGTTAAAAAAAGAAAAGAAAGAAAAAAGATACAATAAATACCTTCCAATCTTCTTTACAGCAGTTATCAGTATAATTATAAATATATTTCTCTGATTACAACATAACTCTCTTCTTTTTATAATCTTTCCTGTCTAATCATCAAAACCATATATCATAAGTTCTTTTCCCCCCTGTTTTCCGCAAACAGTCTATAAGGGGTTTCCAGTCATCAAACACCTTTTAATAATCCAATTACTACTATCCTTAAAAACAAACAATCAACAGCGCTATGAAGTTCTGATCTGTTAATCTAATTAATTTTACTATTTTCCTTTGCCTATTCAAAACTTTCTTAGATCATGATCTAAATTGAAACACTTTAAAACTCTTACTAATTTTTTTTAAAGGAGCACTCACCGAGATCTTTAACCTTCATAATAATTAAAAATAATTAAATCATAAAGTGTTTTAAAATATGAGACTTTTACCAGTCAAATGTCTCTGAAGTCTGCAAAAATAATTAAGGGCACCTTGTAAATTTCACTGTTAACTTCTTGTTTCCCAAGGCATTCAACCCATAATCAACTACAAGAAACTAAATTCCTGGCCAATTCTGGAGCACTATTGGGTGATCTCCTGATTTCTCTTTCTTCCAGAGAAATTTGCATCAGATCTAGGCATTGTTAGCTGGTTTCAAGTGTTTTTCCCTGCCACTTCTCTGTCTTGGTCATGTGGCATTAGAGTTTCCAACACACACATTGTCATAAGGAATATCGCAAGACTTCCTTTTATAGCTGATGTAACTTTTTTTTCCTCCCTCCCAGGGCATTACCTGGACCCATGTGGATTATTTTGATAACAGCATCATTTGTAACTTGATAGAAGACGTAAGTTGCTTTCAAAAAAGGGGAGGGCGAAGCAGGGGCAATGCCAGTACCAGCCAAATCTATTCTTTTTGTTAATGCCTGTAAAGTGTCCAGAGAATGTATGGTAGTTTGGGCACTCTGACTAAAGAAACCTGGATGCAAATCTGCACAAATCATTGGGAATTTGAAAGCTTAGAGTAGACCATTATTCCCAAACCTTAGCATCCTCCAGATATGGGCATTTTAAGGTTCAGAAACAGTCATAGTGGATGGGGAAGTTTCGATACCTAAAATAGGTCCAGGATTGGTAATACAGTGATACCTTGTCTTACAAACCTAATTGGTTCCGGGATGAGGTTCTTAAGGTGAAAAGTTTGTAAGACAAAACAATGTTTCCCATAGGAATCAATGGAAAAACGATTAATGCGTGCAAGCCCAAAATTCACACCTTTGCCAGCTGAAGCACTCGTTTTTGCGCTGCTGGGATTCCCCTGAGGCTCCCCTCCATGGAAAACCCCACCTCTGGACTTCCGTTGCCAGCAAAGCACCCGTTTTTGCGCTGCTGGGATTCCCCTGCAGCATCACAAAAACACGGAAGTCCGGAGATGGGGTTTCCCTTGGAGGGGAGCCGCAGGAGAATCCCAGCAATGCAAAAACGGGTGCTTCACTGGCAACAGAAGTCCGGAGGTGGGGCATCCCAGCGGCAGCGGTGGGTTTGTAAGGTGAAAATAGTTTGTAAGAAGAGGCAAAAAAATCTTAAACCCCAGGTTTGTATCTCGAAAAGTTTGTATGACGAGGCGTTTGTAAGATGAGGTATCACTGTATTGTCTTAGAACCTATGCTAAAATAACTTTGAAAAATTGATGAGGAAGAGTTTCTAGCTGTCCGTGAGCCCCTACCCCATTCCAAATCTCTCCATAGCTTCAAGGAGCCCCTATCAGCAAAATGTGGTTTGGTCTGGGGAGCTTCAGGGTATATATATATATTTTTTTAAAGAACACCACTGCCTACAATGGTTGAGAGAGAACAGCATTGTAAATTGGTACCTCTTTTAACAGAACAAAAGTGGAATTCTAGCTATGTTGGATGAAGAGTGCCTTCGCCCTGGGAAAGTGAATGAAGAAACATTCCTGAACAAACTTAACCAAGTCTTTGCAAAACATCAGCGTTATGAGAGCAGAGTTACCCAGAATGCCAAGCGCATCATGGATGCCAGTTTACCTGTCAACTGCTTTCGAATCCAACACTATGCTGGAAAGGCAAGTAGTGTTTGGGGTCTTTCTCAGTTCCTGGAAGCAAAGAAGTAAGAGAATAGGAAGACCACTGTATGTGGGGACACAGAGCACATAACCCCGGTTTTATAAATTTGGTGATCTTGGGTCTCCTTGGGGAGGTTCTTGATAAGTCCTCGACATACAACCCCACCAGAAACGCAAAGTCCTTGACTTATGATCGGCCAGGAAGGCTGATGCTGAAGCCTGATTGGTTAAGCACAAGAGGCTTTTCAAGTGGGAAGTTAAAGCATTGTGATTGGTTGGCTGTCTGACAGCCACATTAGATTCTGAAAGGAGCTTTCAGAAGTCCGTTTGCTGTTCCAAGTCTTTGGAGAGGGGCGGCATACAAATCTAATAAATTGAAAATTGAATTGAATTGTTCTATTTAAGCTGAGCTGGAGTGGTACTGAAAATGCCAGAATATAAGTTCCCTATTTAAAAAGTCAACCCTCTACTAAGTTCTGTCAGTGCAAAGACTCACCTATCTAACAGTTCTCAATATCATTCATTCATTCATTCATTCATTCATTCATTCATTCATTCATTCATTCATTCATTCAGACTTCTATGCTGCCCAATCCCAAAGGACTCAAGGCAGCTTACAACAATATAACATTACAAATACAATAAAAACAAGTCAAATATACAGTCTAAAACTATAAACCCTAATTAAAAATCATAGTTAAACTATCCAATCAGCATACATGCATACCATTCATACAATTTGGCCATGATAGATTTCAATTCATGGCCCCCAGGCCTGCCCACAAAGCTAGGCCTTCGTGGCCTTAGGGAAGGCCAGCAGGGTGGGAGCAGTACGGACATCAGGGGGAAGTTGATTCCATAGAGCCGGGGCAGCAACAGAGAAGGCCTTCCCCCATGGCACCGCCAACCTGCATTGCTTAGTCGACGGGACTTGGAGGAGGCCAACTCTGTGTGCTATTATTAGTCTCCAGGAGGTATGCGGCAGGAGATGGTCCCATAAATAGTCTGGCCCTGAGCCATGTTGGGCTTTGTAGGTAACAACCAATACCTTGAAGACTAATAGGAAGCCAATGCAGCTCACAGAGTGTAGGTGTTATATTGGTGTACCTAGGTACATTAGTGTTATGATTCTTAGTACTATAAAACTAATTAAAAGAATTCAGTCAGGGAAGTTAAATGAGTATTTTGTGTCAGGACTGAAATGTAAGCCAGGCAGGAATCTTTCAAGGGTAGAAAACAAAAAAGTCTCTCCCACAGGTAACTTACAATGTGACTGGATTCATTGAGAAGAACAACGACCTGCTGTTTCGAGACTTGTCACAAGCCATGTGGAAGGCCAAGCATGCCCTTCTACGCAGCCTCTTCCCTGAAGGTGACCCCCCAAAAGCCTCACTCAAGCGCCCACCTACCGCCGGTTCTCAGTTCAAAGCCTCTGTGTTCACCCTCATGAAAAACCTCTATTCCAAGAACCCCAATTATATCAGGTAATGAACGTCTACTTCCATGTGAGGAACTCCAATATAGGATTGAATTGCATTAGGCTTTTATGTAAATGTATTAACTAGTTTATTCTGTCTCAGCAAGGCTCTGCTCCTCTTCCCTCTGCTGTCAGGTGTATCAAGCCTAATGATAACAAGATGCCGGCTGTATTCACCGATGGGCTGGTCCGAGCACAGGTGCGCTACCTTGGGCTGTTGGAAAACGTGCAGGTCCGGCGAGCTGGCTATGCCTTTAGGCAGGCGTATGAGCCATGCCTGGAGCGTTATAAGATACTCAGCAAGGAGACCTGGCCACACTGGAAAGGAAGTGGAAGGTAGGCCCAAGTCCTGTGCTGGAGTTGTTGTTGGCAAGGGCTTGTGATAACCTTCAGCATTCAGCAGATGGTGAAAGCCAATGGTTTAATACAGTATAATGTGCCTCAAAGGGATATTGAAAAGTTGTGATGAACAGATACGGTTGCAGAGAACATCACCAGGGCTTCCCATAACTACAGGTAGTCCTCAACTTACAAATGTTCATTTAGTGACTGTTTGAAGGTGCAACAGCACTGAAAAAAATTGACTTATGACTGTTTTTCACACGACTTTTGTAGTAACCCCATGTCCATGTGATCTAAATTCAACTGCTTAGCAACTGGTTCAAACTTATGACGGTGACTGTGTCTCAAGGTCATGTGATCCCCTTTTGGTGTTCTGACAAGCCATCAAAGGCAAAATGGGGATTCACTTAATAACCATGGCACTAATATATCAACTGCAGTGATTCACTTAACAACCTTGGCAAGAAATGTCGTGAAATGGGGAAAAACTCACTTAACAAATGTCTCACTTAAAAACAGAAATTTGGGGGTCAATTGTGGCCATAAGATGAGGACTACATATATTCTAAGCACAAATAGGGGCAGGTTCTGGATTCTAGCACTCCCAGTTCACTCAGGGACATGCCAAGTGAGGGCACACATGCATGTACAGTAGTTAAAAATAGCTTC
The DNA here is from genome assembly GCF_031021105.1 of Erythrolamprus reginae. Taxonomy (NCBI): domain Eukaryota; kingdom Metazoa; phylum Chordata; class Lepidosauria; order Squamata; family Dipsadidae; genus Erythrolamprus; species Erythrolamprus reginae. The sequence goes on along the minus strand of NC_091951.1, from coordinate 188,757,044 downwards.
TACGCATGCACAGAAGCAAAAAACAAGATGGCGGTGCCTATGGCGCCGCCCAGAGTACCAGCTCAGGGGCATGGCACGCCTGGGTCACTGCCAGTTCTAGTGACACCAGGACACCAAGTTCCTCCCAGTTCTTTAGAATCGATCCGAACCGGGAGGGACCCACCTCTGGGCATGAGTGTCTTTAAATTTGAGACACCATCTGGGGAATTTGGTCAATGGTGGCATAGCCAATACTGCTTCATGTTTGGCCTAGGAACTGTGGCCACCCCGCTGTTTTCCAAACCTGTGACCACATCACTTATTTGCCTACTCGTGCAATATCTGATATCTTCTCATTTCTGGTACAGGGATGGCGTTCAAAGCATCTTGGACAGTTTGTCCATTGACCTCAAAGAAGTGGCCTATGGACACACCAAGATTTTCATCCGAAGCCCATGCACGGTGAGCAAATGGTACTTCAGGGCAATGGAGGCTGAAGAGATCAAAATCCCCATGCTATTTAAGAGTAAAAGAAAAAGAAGGTTTTTCTTGTAGGACTCTGCTGGATAATACCTTGCTTTGAATTTCCTAGTTGAAAGCAGGGATTTTAATGCCTCCTAAAAATATGCCTGTGCAGCTAATCCATTTTTTCCCTTTATGTTCTCTCACTTCATTAACACCAGACTCTTGCCACTGCTTCCTCTTTCTTTTAATTCCACTGGTGTATTGATTACACAGTGAAAGATTTGCTCATCATAATATGATGCGCTCAACGAGATTTGGCTGTTTAATTACATACGGAGAACAAGAAAGAGCAATTGAAACAAATGTTTTGGAAAGAAGTGCTGAAATAACATGCAAAATATTGCCAACCCTGCCAGTACCCGTTAAAATAATTACCACTTAGCTGCAACTGCTCATATTTATCCAGTGTGATATGAATAAATCTAAAGTTTTCTGGAGTCTTATCAATCTCTTACTAAAACAAAAGAAAAAAATGGCAAAACCTTCCTACTGCTCTTCCAATTCCTTAGGAATGTATTTTAGTTTTACAAATTACATTAACTAATCAACTGAGCTACTTAAAGGAGTGGCAGCACCTAGTTAATCTTGATTGGCATGGAGCAATAAGCAGGGTCAGATTAGTTGTGTTGGAACCATCAAGAAATCCCAGGGCTGCAGGCAAGTCAGGGAAATCATAAAAACATTTCATAACAAAAGCAACGGCAAAATCCCTCATGTGCCATGTCAATAAAACTGTGTGAAGGTGTTAAAGGAGATATTACAGGTAGTCCTCGACTTACAATTGTTCGACAGTTCATTTAGTGACTGTTACAACAGCACTGAAAGAAGTGACTTATGACCGTTTTTCGCAGTTTTAGCATCATTGCAACATCCCCATGGTCACGTGATCATTGCCACTTGAGAAACTTGACAACTGACTCACATTTATGATGAGTGCTCATGTGATCTCCTTTTGCGATCATGTAACAAGCAAAGTCAATGGGAGAGCCAGATTCACTTTACAACCATGTTACTAATTTAATAACTGCAACAATTCACTTAACGACTGTGATGAGAAAGGTCGTAAAAGGGGCAAAAGTCGCTTAACAAATGTTTCACTTCACGACAAACATTTCAGGTTCAATTGTGGTCATAAGTCGAGGACCACCTGTAATTGGTAGCCCTACTGGAGGTGCTTCCTTGAAAGAAGAAGAAGGAATAAAATGTGCTAAGAAGGACATATATCTAAACAATGAGAAAAGTGACATTTTGCAGGAAATACTTTCAAACCTCACAAAGTTTATGAGATTCTCGAGAAAAAATGCACAAAGAATAGGACCCCCTGACATTTAACCAATTAGGCTTAGGTTCAAGAAGTATAGGTAGCCTTTGACTTATAACCATTTGTTGAACAGTTGTTTGATATTATGGCGGTACTGAAAAAGTAACTTACAAGAGGTCCCAAGACTTACAATCAGGGGTGGGCTCCTACGGGTACGGTCAGGAACGCAGTACCAGTAGCAAAATTTGGAGCTCCACCCCAGAGCACCCAATTTGCACTGAAAGATGTTGAAAGAAAATGCATAAGCCACACCCACAGTGTGGTAGTAAAAATTTTGGTAGCCCATCACTGCTTACAACCAGGGGTGGGCTACTGCCTGGACTGGGGGGAACGCAGGGGGTAGCGAAAGTGGAGCTCCACCCCAGAGCACCCAATTTGCACTGAAAGATGTTGAAACAAAATGCAGGGCGTCCTGAATAAGCCACGCCCACAGTATGGTAGTAAACATTTTGGTAGTTCTTCACTGCTTACAACCCTTACAGCATCCCCACAGTCACATGGGATATGACTGGCATGTATTTATGCTGGTTGCAGCATCCCAGTTCGCATGATTTGCATTTATTTATTTATTTATTGGATTTGTATGCCGCCCCTCTCCGTAGACTCGGGGCGGCTAACAACAGTGACAAAAAACAGAATATAAAAATCCAATACTACAACAGTTAAAAACCCTTGTTATAAAACCAATCATACATACAAACATACCATGCATAAATTGGAGAAGCCTAGGGGGAAAGATTATCTTAATTCCCCCATGCCTGATGGCAGAGGTGGGTTTTGAGGAGCTTACGAAAGGCAAGGAGGCTGGGGGCTATTCTAATCTCTGGGGGGAGTTGGTTCCAGTGGGTCGGGGCCGCCACAGAGAAGGCTCTTCCCCTGGGCCCTGCCAACCGACATTGTTTAGTTGACGGGACCCGGAGAAGGCCCACTTTGTGGGACCTAACTGGTCACTGGGATTCGTGCGGCAGAAGGCGGTCCCTGAGATAAACTGGCCCGGTGCCATTAAGGGCTTTATAGGTCATAACCAACACTTTGAATTGTGACCGGAAACTGATCGGCAACCAATGCAGACTGCGGAGTGTTGGTGTGACATGGGCATATTTATGGAAGCCCATGATTGCTCTCGCAGCTGCATTTATTAACCCTTTCCAGGCAGAGTTAAGCAAAATCAATGGGGAAACCTGGATTTACTTAATAACTGTGTTGAGTCACATAACCGTGTCAAATATAGTCATAAAACCAGGCAAAGCTCACTTAATAACCACATTGCTTGGCGACAGAGGTTATGGTCCCATTTGTGGTTGTGAGCCAAGGACTACCTGTAAAATGCTACCTGTACTCACATCTCAGTCCATCTTGGTGACTTTCCATCTTTCTTTCTAGCTTTTTGATTTGGAAAGAAGACGCCAGCAGCGAGTACAGGAGTTGGCCACCTTAATCCAAGCAGCTTTCCGAGCATGGAAGTGTCGTAAGCATTACCAAGAAATGCGCAGAAGCCAGATCCTTATTTCGGCTTGGTTTCGAGGCCAAAAAGTAAGAAGCAAACAGATGCTGAGTTGTATAAGTTTAGCTGCTTTTGACTAACAGATTTTGGTGCTAAGAATGCAGAGAAGAGCAGAAGAGTGCAGAGAAGAGCAACAAATATTATTAGGGGACTGGAGACTAAAACATATTTAAAAACAGTTGCTGCAACTGGACATATCTAGTTTAATGAAAAGGACTTGGGGGGACATGATAGCAGACTTCCAATATCTCAGGGGATGCCACAAGGAAGAGGGAGTCAAGCTGTTCTCCAAAGCACCAGAAGGCAATGGGTGGGAACTAATCAAGGAGAAAAGCAACCTACAACTAAGTAGGAAATTCCCTGACAGTTAGAACAATTACTGTAATTAGTGGAAGAGCTTGCCTCCAGAAGTTGTGAATATTCCAACACTGAAGAAGAGATTGGCAGCCACTTGTCTAAAATGGTATATAGAGTTTCCTGCCTGAGCAGGAAGTTCAAGCAGAAGACCTCCAAGGTCGCTTCTAACTCTTGTTATTCTGGTTTTGCAAAGGTCTCTATGGCAGCTCAGCTTTAAGTCTTTGTGTAGTCTGTGCCTATAAGGACCAGCACCAGATTCATCCAACTATGCTTTACTTTCTTTATTAGCATTTACCTTCTATGCTGAGAGCAGCCCCTAGAAATTATTGAGTTTGCTTAGTGGAAAGATACGGAGAATATGCATCCATCTCCCCACTGTAGCATAGGGACCGAACAGGGAAGGGCAACATTTTAGGGGCTACAGACCATATTCTATTAATGTGATTAATTTCAGTAACAGGATTACAATGGGTCTTCAAGGGAGGGGTAGGTGAGGATTCAGTAGCCACATTATATCCTTAGGCTGACGATTACACACATGTGGGATAGACATTCTGCCAGGATGAAGCTAAGTAAATGTCGGTACATACAATATCTTTGCCTGCTATGGGCGCAGATCAAACAAAACCCGGTTTGCTTACTATCTGTTTTTCTGTCTCTCTAGTAAAGTAGACATTTTATTTTGCAGGAAAGGAAGAACTATTTAAAAATGAAAACATCAGCTATTCTTATTCAAGCCTATATCCGAAGTTGGAAGGTAAGGAATTGTGTGTAATGGATATAGCCAGGCACTTTAAGATTTTGGATTAAATGCAAAGTTAACATTTGTAATTAGGAAATCGGAGATGTGCTCATAAATTGGTCCTTATTTGCCTTATTTCACATCCAAACCATTATAGAACAAAATCTTCCAAGATGTGCAATCATAGTATTCTGTTCTTTTGAGCATAGTCAACATAATATAGTCTTCCAAATCCTGTTGCCTTTTAGATATTCAAAACTTAATGTTCCTAGTTTTCACGAAGATGCTAAAGAGAAGCATGAATAAATGAATTTTCATACAATTCTCTGAATATTGGTAATTTATGATTTTAAAAATATGTATGCAAAGCAAAGATGTACAGTAAATGGCTTTGCAGAATTTCAGGGCAGAACTAGATGAAATATGTGATGTTCACTTGTCTATGAGATTAATAGAAATGAACAAACAGCTCAATCCTCCCCCCTTTGCCCCCCCCAAAAAGCCTGTTTCCTATACAAGACATAATTTCTATCATGTTTATAATACTTTTATTGTAAGTCGCCTTGAGTCTCAGAAGAAGGATGACATAGAAATCAAATTAATAAATAAATTAAATAAATAAAGTAAACAGAACAGAATAGAACAGAATAGAATAGAATAGAATAGAATAGAATACTTTATTGGCCAAGGGTGATTAGACACACAAGGAATTTGTCTTTGGTGCATGAAAATATAAATTTGTTAAGAATCATGAGATACAACACTTAATGATTGACATAGGGGTCACCCGAGTTATAGTAGGTTATCAGACTGGCAAGGATATTATAACTCTGCAACTCTTATATGGGTGAGAGAATGGATAATGTTAGAAAATACTAGAATTTTAACACTAGAAGGCCATGATCTGCATGCTGGCTGGCACTCTTTCCTGTGGGATAAAAAGCACCTAACTCATTGCTATTTCACAAAGCATTTTATAAGGAATTCCCTGATGTCTGTTTGGTTAAAAATTAAAATACAAACCTATAGAGGAATTCTGAATTGGTTCTCTCGCTTAGATGCAATTACCCACCGAAACGTCAGAAAAATTGGCAAGATACTAACATATAAAAAAGTAACAAATGAAGAAGGGATTTTAAAACCTAGAATATAATTGAAAGAAGAGGGGATTAATCTGGAATGGCAGCAATCTTTACAGATAAAATCAAGACTAGACAAAGGTAGGAGAGAGGGGAATATTGAAACAAAAGTAGCACTAGACAAAACATTATTGGGCCGGGAAGAGAAATTGATTAAAAAATTGTATTGTTATTTATTAAGTTTTAAAATGGAACCTGAAGAAGTGAAAGAAAATACTATTAAGTGGGCACCGGATTTTGGATACTCTATTGATTTAAAAGAATGGCAACAGATGTGCAGTAGAAATAAAAAGTTAACATTAGATACGGCTTATAAAGAAAATTGGTATAAGATGTATTATAAGTGGCATATGACTCCCACAAAATTAGCAAAAAATAGATAAAAAGCATTTGCCCAGATGTTGGAGATGTAATAAAGAATTCGGATGATATTATCACATGTGGTGGAGTTGTGAGAAAATCAAGAAATATTGGGGAACAATTCAGTTATGGTTGGAAGATATACTAGAGAGAAAAGTAGAAAAAAAGCCTGAATTATTTTTGCTAGGTATAGTTCATGAGCACTTTGATAAAGATCAATTGTATTTAATTCTCCGCATAACAACAGCAGTGAGGATAGGGATTGCACAATATTGGAAAAATGAAACCATACCCACGGAAGAAGATACTATCAAAAAAATAATATCATCTGCGGAAATGGATAGTCTTACTAAGAAAATAAAAAATAGAGATGAGGAAGAATTAACTCTTGGGACAAATATTATAAGGGGGTGAAAAGAAAAAAGAAAAAGAGAGCTAATAAGTGGCAGGAAACTGGGAGAGTAAAGGTCAGAGTTTTGGATATAAAAGGAAATTTTTTAAAAAGGTATACCTGATTAAGATCACTGCTAAGATTTGGTGTATATTACGTAAATATGATTTGTGTAAGAGGAAAGAAGCACTGTTAGAATTGTACTACAGGTATATCACAAATTGTCCAATTTTTTAAATGTTTTGTTTGCCTTGTTGTATGTGTTTTGTTTATAAATAAAATTTTTTTTTTTTAAAAAAGACAAAGGGGTCAAATAAGCAATAGAATAGAATAGAATAGAATAGAATTTTTATTGGCCAAGTGTGATTGGACACACAAGGAATTTGTCTTGGTGCATATGCTCTCAGCATACATAAAATAAAATATACATTTGTCAAGAATCATGTGGTACAACACTTAATGATTGTCATAGGGGTCAAATAAGCAATGAAGAAGCAATATTAATAAAAATCTTAGGATATAAGCAACAAGTTACAGTCATACAGTCAACATGGGAGGAAATGGGTGATAGGAATGATGAGAAAAACTAGTAGAATAGAAGTGCAGATTTAGTAGAAAGTCTGACAGTGTTGAGGGAATTATTTGTTTAGTAGAGTGATGGCGTCCGGGGGAAAAAAAGGATGACAAGGAAATCAAATTAATAAATAAATAAAATAAATAAATAAAGTAAATAGAACAGAACAGAATACAATACTTTATTGGCCAAGGGTGATTAGACACACAAGGAATTTGTCTTTGGTGCATGTGCTCTCAGTGTACATTAAAGAAAAGATAAATTTGTTAAGGAAACAATCAATATTAATAAAAATCTAGTTGACAGGTCTACTGTGCCACAGTTTACAAAATAAGAAATCCTATGGCACCTTAGAGACTGATGATGATGATGATGATGATGATTATTATTATTATTATTATTAATTAGATTTGTATGTCGCCCCTCTCCATAGACTATTATTATTATATTATTATTATATTATTATATTATTATAATAACAGCCTCAAGACAAACTATGAAAATGGAACCTGGTCACTGTCTCCCTTTTTCTATGGGCTCCTTTGGGTTTCTTTCTTATCTATCCTTTCCTTTCCTCTACAGTCTCGTAAACTCCTGCGAGAGTTAAGGCAACAGAAATGTCAAGTTCAGGCTGCCACCACCATTTCTGCTTACTGGAAAGGTTATCAGGTATGGTTGAAAAACATGTCTAGATATAAAAGCAGTGGCCATGATTAGCCCTCCCTTATTCATACCCCTTAGTTAATTGCCCCGGAAGTGGAGTAAAGACGCTGAGACATATTGTGGATTAAATAAAGGGTCATTTTATTAAATTAACATAAATTTAAATAACGTAACTTTAAATACGTAAATTTAAATATTTAAATTCAACATAACTAAGGACCTGCAGAGGCCAAAACTAACAGGGGGGAAATTCCTACCAGAAACTTCCTTGGCAACATTGGGCAAAAACTCCTTGCTGAACCAGGTGAAGGTGGCTACGCCCCTTAGTCATGTGGGAGGAGCTCACCCTCCAATCCCCGTGGGAAATTGGATCCGGTGATTCCCATGGACATCCTCTCTCCAATCCCCGATGTTGTTCCAACCTCTAGTTCCTGGAGAGAGGCGGTCCATCACCCTTTAAAAGGATGCCCAAAGGAGCATGCTTAGTCGCTTCTAATTGCCCATTTCCGCCCCTAACCTGCCAAACCCCAGTGACCAAAGGGAGGCCTATTCTGACATCTATGTGCGCCGCACCCCCTAACCAATCCAATCCAATTGTTGTTAGCCGCCCCGAGTTTTCGGAGAGGGGTGGCATATAAATCCAATAAATTGAATTGAATTGAATTGAATCCATACCATCAGTGTGGAATAGGCAAAAAAATGGCCGCCTCTAAAGGGGAGGCCACAAAAATTCCTATTCGGCCCCGAAGCGACCTCCTAAGGATACACTGTTAATAGCGGAGGGCGAGCGGGTGTTCGCTTCAGGGGCAGCAACAGCAAGGAGGAGGTCCTGTTCAGATCGTCCTTAAATAGGGCAATCCAGGAACTCCCCTAACAGCCAGAATGCAGCGCGCCTTCCTGGCATGCTGCCAAAAGCCGAACTTCCAGTTTCACCAGAAACCGGAAGTTTGGGGCTCCGTGGAGCCGCCAGCAGCGTCCCCCTGCTCCGGGGGCAATTTCGGCCGGTGGTTTAAGCCGCCGGTTGGGCATTTCTGTTTTCAGGGTGTTCAGCTTAAAACCTAAGCTACTATTCTTTACTGAATGCAGAAGAATCCGCCTGAATTAGAATTAACTCTTGCTTTTGTGACACAGTTAGCCTGAACATTACCTATGGTAATAGTATAAATTGAGTACCAATTGACTTTCCCAAGAATTTCTCCTCTTATGGGAATCTATAGGGTACATTAAAAGATGCAACTTTGCAGAGGTTACTTCCACATTCACAAAACATTTCCCTTAGTTTTCTGAAAGAAAAGACAAAAGTGACATCTGCATATATTTACATTAGTACCATGCAGATTAATAGTCATCCCTTTTTTTTGTTCTTGGTGGTCTAGCTTGGTGGAGGGTATGCTTTCCTTTGGAGATCCTATCACTTTTTCCCTGTCATCCCTCATGTAATCCTCAAGTTACAACATTTGTTTAAAAACCATGCAAAGTTATGCTGGTGGGGGGGGGAAAAGTGACTAACAACCACTCTTTGCACTTATGTCCATCACAATATCCTTGCAGTCATGTGATCAAAATTTGGACCCTTGGCAACAAGCAGGGCCGCCGATAGACGGGTATTACTGGGACTGCTGTCCCGGGCCCCGGGCAAATTGGAAAATTGGGGGGCCCCGGGCCCCGGCGCCCGCCAAAAACTCCCCAACCCCAAAGAGAGGCTGAATAATGGGGGGGGCGGGCCCGGCGCTTCTGCTGCTGAGCCCAGTCTTCTCCCGGTGGCTTTCGACTCCTCCCGCCGAAGAGCTGCAAGGCTGGCCTCGGCTCCCCTTCCCTAAACCCCCGCCAGCCCCCTCCTTCCCTTCCCGCCCTGCCCTCCTTCCCCGAGGCATCCCTTGCCCATCATCCCCTGCCGGCCAATGGGGCAGCGGGACTGCTAGATGGGCAGCTCTTCCGGCGAGGGTGGGCCTCCGCCCGCGCAGAAAGCATCCTCCCTCACACCCAGCGCTGGCCATGGGGGCTTCCGCCGCCGCCTTCCGCAAGGCCCCCAGAGGAGCCGCGTGGGTCTTCTCCTGGTGAGTCACCGCTCCCACTGACTCCCCTACCGCGGCGGCTCTTTCGTTTGAGAGCTCCGCGCTGCGTCCCAGCCTTTTCTATATCCCTCGCCGGATGTATAGATGGATGGATGCATGGATGCATGGAAGGAGGGAGGGAGAGATGGATGGAGCGATGATAGCTAGCTAGCTAGATGGACAGAGAGATAGATAGATTAGTCTCCCTTCCTTTTCATTATTAGAAAAAAATATGTTACACATATAGGTAGAATATTTATATATATTATATATCCCTTTTCATTCTTACGGATGGTATGCGTCGTCCACGATTTATATTTATTTTCACCCACATACGCACGCCCACACGCCGGACCTATTCAAACCCGAATTCAAGGGGCAGCGAGAGTGTAGGGGGGGGAGCTTTGCAACCTGCAGCCGAGGCGTCCCGGGGACTTGTAGCAGGTGAGAATCGCCGCCGGAATTTCCAGCAAGACAAAAGAGAAAAAAAAGTTTCGCTTCGGAAGCGGTCGGGAGTCTGTGCTTTTGGCAGCCCCCCACCCCCCGCTTCGTTTAGGGGCGTGGAGAAAATGCCGCCCGGGTGACAGGGGAGCCGATGGTAATCGCCCTTTTGATAGCTGGAGCAATTAAAAAGGGGAGGAGCTCCGGGCCAGGGAGGGGAAGGCGAGGGGGGGGTGCATGAAGGAATGCCTCCCTCCCTCCCTCCCTTCCTCCGGTATAAAAACCCAGGTGAGGCGTCGCGAGGGCTCCATGCGGGGTCTTCCGGCCCGGCCCACTCAGGAGCAAGAGAGGGACAGAGAGAAAGAAAGAGGGACAGAGAAAGAAAGAGAGGGACAGAGAGAAAGAGGGACAGAGAAAGAAAGAGAGGGACAGAGAGAAAGAGGGACAGAGAGAAAGAAAGAGAGGGACAGAGAGAAAGAAAGAAAGAGAGGGACAGAGAGAAAGAAAGAGGGACAGAGAGAAAGAGAGGGACAGAGAGAAAGAAAGAGAGGGACAGAGAGAAAGAAAGAGGGACAGAGAAAGAAAGAGAGGGACAGAGAGAAAGAGGGACAGAGAGAAAGAAAGAGAGGGACAGAGAGAAAGAAAGAGAGGGACAGAGAGAAAGAAAGAGGGACAGAGAGAAAGAGAGGGACAGAGAGAAAGAAAGAGAGGGACAGAGAGAAAGAAAGAGGGACAGAGAAAGAAAGAGAGGGACAGAGAGAAAGAGGGACAGAGAGAAAGAAAGAGAGGGACAGAGAGAAAGAAAGAGAGGGACAGAGAGAAAGAAAGAGGGACAGAGAGAAAGAGGGACAGAGAGAAAGAAAGAGAGGGACAGAGAGAAAGAAAGAAAGAGAGGGACAGAGAGAAAGAAAGAGGGACAGAGAGAAAGAGAGGGACAGAGAGAAAGAAAGAGAGGGACAGAGAGAAAGAAAGAGGGACAGAGTGAAAGAAAGAGGGACAGAGAGAAAGAAAGAGAGGGACAGAGAGAAAGAAATAGAGGGACAGAGAGAAAGAAAGAGGGACAGAGAAAGAAAGAGAGGGACAGAGAGAAAGAGGGACAGAGAGAAAGAAAGAGAGGGACAGAGAGAAAGAAAGAGAGGGACAGAGAGAAAGAAAGAGAGGGACAGAGTGAAAGAAAGAGGGACAGAGAGAAAGAAAGAGAGGGACAGAGAGAAAGAAAGAGAAGAGAGAGAGAAAGAAAGAGAGAGGGGAGAGAGAAAGGGAAAGATAGAGAGGGAGAGAGAAAGGAAGAAGAGAGATAGAAAGGGAGAGAGAGAGAGAAAGAAAGCAGGAGACAGAGAGAGGGAGAGAGAAAGAGGGAGAGATACAAAGAGTGAGTGAAAGAGAGAAGAGAGATAAAGAAAGAGAGAAAGAAAGAGAAAGAGAGGACAGAGAAAGAGAGAGAGAGAATTAGAAAGACAGAAGGACAGAGAGAAAGGGAGAGAGAGAGAAAGAGGAAGAATAAATATTAAATATTGTATTTGTTCCCATTTTGTTTTTTACTTTAAATAAGGTATGTGCGGTGTGCATAGAGATTTGTTCACACATTTTTTTAATAGTCCGGCCCTCCAACAGTCTGAGGGACAGTGAACTGGCCCCCTGTGTAAAAAGTTTGGGGACCCCTGATCTACACTGTTCAAAAAAATAAAGGAAACACTTAAACAACACAATATAACTCCAAGTAAATCAAACTTCTGTGAAATCAAACTGTCCACTTAGGAAGCAACACTGATTGACAACTTGGAGTTTATATTGTGTTATTTAAGTGTTCCCTTCACTTTTTTTTGAGCAGTGTACTTTGAAATTAACTTGGATACCACGGGCTCGTTCAGACCTGCGTTCACCGATGGGCGTAAAAACTAGATCGAAAAGGATATTGAGATGTGAAGCAATATGAAATTGTATTTGGTTTTTTTTTAACAGCTCCTATTTTAATACCACTGATAACTACACAACCCCCTGGATAATTAGAATAGAATAACAGTGGGAAGGCACCTTGGAGGTCTTCTAGTCCAAACCCCTGCTTAGACAGGAATCCTATACTACTTCAGACAGATGATTTTTTTTAAAAAAAGTAGTTATTATGTAAACATTAAAAAAATAAGATAGTACATAATCTATCATTTTACAATATACTTATTTGTTTGTTTAAATTTTGTATTTGCATTTTATAAGACAAGCAACAAAACAACACAACATAACAAACACCACCCCCGTCCCTTTTGAACTGTTATCCTCACAGTTCCTTCTTTATATAGTTATACGGCCTCTAACATCAGCGGTTATTATATGATTATTCTATAGTTCCAGTAAAACTAAGGTCAAGTTGTTGCTATCATAATCTTATGTATAAAGTTAATTCTGGGAACATCGGGTTTTATTTACAGCTATTTTCAGATGATTATCTAACATCTTCTTAAAAACTTTAAAAAAGTAGTTTTAAAATGGCACGGGGGGGGGGGGGCAGACACTTAGGCTGTATGGGGCCCCAAAATTCCTGATGGCTGCCCTGGCAACAAGCATGTAATTCCAAAGTTTGCAGCATCCTGGAGTGATGCAATTACCGTTGGTAACCTTCCCAGGGACCCTCCAACAAGCAAAGTCAATGGGGGAAGCTGGGTTCACTTAATGACTGTGATTCACTTAATGTCAGTGGTGATTCTCTTAATGACAGAACAGAGCAATAGACTTTCTGGCCTCAACTGTTTTTTGTAAATTGAGGATCATATCGTACAATTCCCACAATGACCCAGAGAATGGAAACAACTTAACTAGGTAATTACTTCCATAATTTTAGAACTGTGCAGGAATGTAGCCTTAAAAATACAAGAGTATAAAAATAAGAATAACAGATGTAAATATTATATACAAGAGCCATGAGGAAGAAACAATTGTTCAGTCCTGAATTGTATTCTTTGTGTACAAAGTCTCAGATTTACCACCTGGTGTATAAGAAATGTTAGCAGATAAAGATCAGAGAGCAGGTAACATCAGCCTACAGCATTCCTGTAATATGTTCCTAACACCTATTTTTCCTCCTCACAGACAAGGAAGGAGTATAAGAAATATTTCCGTTCTGGAGCCTCTGACCATATTGCCAATTTTGTTTACCGAAGACTGGTGAGTGTCTCTCGGAATAACTTCAAAGTGGAAAATAACTAGGGGAAAAAATGGGGGGGGGGAACCCCATTGAAACATAACTAATGAAAAAAAGGGGGTCTAGGAATTGAATACCTAGAACCTTTTGGGCTCAGCATATCAAAAATTCAGTACTTTCCTAATTTGATCAGGGGTGGGCTACTGCCCAGACCGGGGGGGGGGGACACACAGTGGGGTAGCGAAAATGGAGCTCTGCCCCAGAGCACCTGATTTGTACTGAAAGATGTTGAAAGAAAATGCTGGGCGTCCTGCATAAGCCACACCCACAGTGGGGCAGTAAACATTTGGGTAGCCTTTCACTGAATTTGTCTCTCCATTTATTACATGTTCTCACCCCCAAACAAAAGATCTAGGCTAACTTAAACAGCAGCCCTTGGTGGCAGCCCTTGGCCTGGGCCTGAAGTAGAATCTTGGTCCGCAACTCAGCCCTAACACCACTGCCGCCACATTCAAAAAGAGCACTTTACACCATTCCCCAAAGTAATAGATTGGGGTTTTAGCTATACTTTTTTAATGTATTAGATTTGCTCTATACGCTTTGTTTTTACACTTTATCCTGTGAGCCGCCCCGAGTTTTCGGAGAAGGGCGGAAATAAATAAATAAATAAATAAATAAATAATTTGGCCTTGGGGAAACAGCACAATTGTCTCCATGGCCCAGCGCCCTCAAGGATAAATCACGTGCTGCTTACCTTTGAGAATTGTTCTCTTTCTTGCTGCTTATCTGAGTTCTGGGCCGCACAAGGCCTTCATGCTTGAAGCAGCTTTGAGGAGTGCTCTTATGTGGCCTCTGCAGCATCCAAGGACCACACAAAAACACGCCCCATTCTCATGTGACTTTCAGAAGCTCTCAAGGTTACACAAGAGTTTACCCAATTCTCCACGATTTCCAAAATTTGCATAATAGGGTGTGCTTTGGGAAATGTTTGTTCTTAATGTTTATTTATGCTGACAAGTTATCCAGAACTTAGTGGGGCAACTATGATGTCCATCATCCCTGACGTCCATTTTTCCTTTATAGGAGGATACAGGCCTAGACATAGTTACATGAGGCCCAGTAGTTAGTCAAAGAACGGTCTGTAGCTCACAATAAGAGCTTAGCCAATTCAGTCTTTGGCAACTACAAGCATGATATAAGAAAAAAACTCTGACCTAAACTTTGTGAACTGCACCATTTTCAGTAACCAGATTCAAATGGTTAAATAATAATATCAGTGAAAGTACCTGCATGTGTGCAGTTATTCTTTCTAACAAGCTATCTTACTTATTTTATTTTGCTTTGCAAACTCAGAGACCCTAGGCTTATACTATCTCCATGCACTGTAAAGAACCCATGAAAACTCATTTGCTCTCACTAGTAGTATGTGATGTACTGCAACTTGGAAAACTGCCAGCAAGACATCAATGGCTGATTGCAAGTTGAATTACAAGTTGTATAGTTTAATAAGAAGGAACGATTTAACATATAGTTTTAAACCCAAGAAGCTAATCTTGGCACACAGCCCCAGAACAGTCAATGCAAGGAAGCAGTGGCTGCTTCTTGGCTAAGGATTGGAAGATACCTTGCACGCTGTAATTCAATATGCTAGAAGGAAGCTATGTATGTCTCGATGTTCCAAGTAATGAAAGAAAAGTCAGAGGCTTGAGTTTCCTCAAAAGATACATTACATTAGAGATGTCATATTGGCACATCTGGGAAAACCCAAATCTGAAAGCTTCCGTGTTTTCCCCACCCAAAAGAAAGCCCCTGCACTGGCAACCACATGTCTATCATATGGTTCAATCAATGCACTGTACCAACTGGAGATGCCTCTCTGCCACACCCCTCAAGGTGCAGGGCAGAGTGACCTTGACACTCAGAGAAAGGAATATTATTTTGATTATATATCTCCCCAGCTCCTCCCAGTTTCCCACAGTCCTAAATGTAGCAGGCCTGAAGATCCAATGTTCAGAATGGATTCCAGGTGTGACAGTATGTAGCTTCTTTCAGTTTAGGTTCTATAGCAGTGTTGAATTGATAAACATTGTGTAATCAAAATATACAAGTGCAGATAGTCCGCAACTTACCGTCACAATTGAGCCCAACCTACCTGTTGTTAAGCGAGACCTTTGTTAAGTGGCATTCACCCCATTTTACAACCTTTCTTGCCCCAGTTATTGTCAATCACTGCAGTTGATAAGTTAGTAACCCAACTGTTCAGTGAATCTAGTTTCCCCATTGACTTTGCTTGTCCAAAGGTCACAAAGGGGGATCACATGACCTTGGGACACAGCAATGGTCATAAATCTGAATTTTGACCACATAATGTGTATGTCTGTTTAATAATGGTTTTTTAAAAATATTTTAAATTGTAAATTATTAGATTTGTTATAAACTGTTTTTATTGTGTTATGAGCTGCCCCGAATCTACGGAAAGGGGCGGCATACAAATCTAATTAATAATAATAATAATAATAATCATCATCATCATCATCATCATCATCATAATCATGGGGATGCTGCAACAGTCGTAATTGTGAAAAATGGTCCTGTCACATTTTTTTCAATGATGCTGTAACTTTGAATGGTGACTAAATCAACTGTTGTAAGTCAAAGGACTACCTGTAACCTTCTAACACAGGTCTCACAATTTCTGCTTCTTTTCTGCTTCTAGGTACAAAAATTCTTCTTGGGCCTGAAGGACAACCTCCCTTCCATGTCAGTGATCAATCAAAGTTGGCCCCCAGCCCCCTACAAATTTCTCACCAATACCAATCAAGAATTGAAGAAAATATTCCACCACTGGAGGGTTAGGCACTAATTTTGACTCATTCTATACATTGGTCTTTCAATCTAAAAACTATGATGGATGGTTGGAGGATGAAAGCTTTCCTCTCACTTTGCTTAATCTTAATATGCTGCACTGCATTCTTTGAAAAGCTGTCCCTCTGTGTTGAAACGGGATGGGAACAGGCTAGAACAAATCTGAAAATGCTTCCCTTTTCCCACACTTCATCTTTCTATATTTCTACAAACTAAACACTAAACACTGGCCAGTGCCAGGCATTTTCTCAAGGGGCTTGGAATGAGATTACGCTTTGTTTATCTAATCTTTGCGCTGATCGCGAATCTTCTCATGTCAGCTGTCAAAGGAAATTCTGTGTTGCTACTTTAATTAATTAATTAAATTTATTTATTTATTCAAACATAGATAAACAAGATTATGAATACATGAAATGGATACTCATGCCCTTATCACCTTGACATTCGACTACTGCAATGCTCTCTCCATGGGGCTACCTTCAAAGAACGTTCGGAAACTGCAAATTGTGCAGAATGCAGCCACGCGAGCAGGGCCGCCATCAGGAATTTTGGGGCCCCATACAGCCTAAGTGTCTGGGCCCCCCCTCCCTTCTTCCTTCCTTCCTTCTCTTTTTCTTTCTTTTTTCTCTCTTTTTTTATTTTCCTTCCTTCCTTCTTTCCTCCCTCCTGCCCCATCCCCTTCCTTCCTCTTTCTTTCTTTCTTTCTCTTTCTTTCTTTCCTTTTTTCTATTCTCTTTCTTTTCCTCCCTCCCTCCCCAGTGGTAGTGATGCCAGAACGCCCTTCCCTGGGGATGGGAGCCAGGGGGGGGGTTCACTGGTCTCCCTCGACAAGACCTTCAGCAACACACCAGCCCTGCTAGGCAGGCCTCTTAGCCCCACCAAAGAAATGGGGGTTAAGGAAGACCCCCACCCCCCCACCTTGCCCCAAACACTGGCACTCTGCATAACCCATGCGGGGGCTTTGGCTTCCCCTCTGCAGAACAGAAGCTGGGGACCCCTCCCTCCACATACACCAGATCCCTATGGCCCATCCGAGGGCTGGCAAAATAGGTGTGCTCCCCCACCTGCTTTTCTCTCTCTCTCTCTCTCTCTCTCTTTTTCTCTCCCTTTCTCTCTCTTTTTCTATTTCTCTTTTTATCTCTTTCTCTCCCTCTCTTTCTCTTTTTGTCTCCCTTTCTCTCTCCTTCTCTTTATATCTCTTTCTCTCTTTTGTCTCTCCCCCTCTCTTTCTTTCTATCTCTCTCCCACCCTCTCTCTTTCACTTTATCTATCTCTTTCTCTCCCTCTCTCCCCTTCTCTCTTTCTTTCTCTTTCTCTCTCTTTCTCTCCCTCTCTCTTTCTCTCCCTCTTTTTCTCTCCCTTTCTCTCTTTTTCTCTCTCTTTCTCTCCCTCTCTCTCTTTGTCTCTTTCTCTCCCTCCCTCTCTCTTTCTCTTTTTATCTCTCTCTCTCTCTCTTTTCTCTTTCTCTCCCCCTCTCTCTTTGTCTCTTTCTATCTCTTTCTCTCCCTCTTTTTCTCTCCCTTTATCTCTTTTTCTCTCTCTCTTTCTCTCCCTCTCTCTCTTTGTCTCTTTCTATCTCTTTCTCTCCCTCCCTCTCTTTCTCTTTTTATCTGTCTCTCTCTTCTCTTTCTCTCCCCCTCTCTCTTTGTCTCTTTCTATCTCTTTCTCTCCCTCTTTTTCTCTCCCTTTATCTCTTTTTCTCTCTCTCTTTCTCTCCCTCTCTCTCTTTGTCTCTTTCTATCTCTTTCTCTCCCTCCCTCTCTTTCTCTTTTTATCTGTCTCTCTCTTCTCTTTCTCTCCCCCTCTCTCTTTGTCTCTTTCTATCTCTTTCTCTCCCTCCCTCTCTCTTCCTCTTTATCTCTCTCTCTCTTCTCTTTTTATCTTACTTTCTCTCTTTTTCTCTCTCTCTTTCTCTCCCCCTCTCTCTTTGTCTCTTTCTATCTCTTTCTCTCCCTCCCTCTCTCTTTCTCTTTTTATCTCTCTCTATCTTTCTCTCCCCCTCTCTCTTTGTCTCTTTCTACCTCTTTCTCTCCCTCCCTCCCTTCCTCTTTTTATCTCTCTCTCTTTTTTCTCTTTTTATCTCCCTTTCTCTCTTTTTCTCCCTCCCTCTCTCTTTCTCTCTCTCTCTCTTTCTTTCTCCTTTTCTCTCTCTCTTTCTCTCCCCCTCTGTCTCTTTCTATCTCTTTCTCTCCCTCCCTCTCTCTTCCTCTTTTTATCTCTCTTTCTCTCTTTTTTCCCCTCTTTTTATCTCCCTTTCTCCCTTTCTCTCTCTTTCTCTCCCCCTCTCTCTTTATCTTTTTCTATATCTTTCTCTCCCTCCCTCTCTCTTTCTCTTTTTATCTTTCTCTCTCTCTCTCTCTCCCCCTCCCTTTCTTTCTATCCCTTTCTCTCTCTCTCTCTTTCTCCCCCCTCTCTCTGAAGTGGGGAGGGCCGGGTTGGCACCAACGGAGCTCGAGACGGGGTGCAAAAGCAAACTACTCTGCCGGACCGGGCCCGGATGAGGCGAGCACCCGGCCGCCCAAGCCTCGTTCCCCAACGCCGGCAGGGTCTCCGACCTTCGCCACGCACTTTACTTTATTCCGGGAGGATCGCGCTGCCAAAGGCTCCGTCGGAGCTTCGAGTCCTGGGCGTGCCTTTTTCTTGCAAATGAGTCCCGCTCCCGTTGGTTAGGCAGGCGGCCGGCAAGAGAGGGCCGGTACTGCGCCTGTGCGCCAGTGAAGCTTCAGCTGGGCGGGGCGCTGCCGGTACTTCCCTCCTGGGGCTCCCGCTCGTCGCAGCTGTCCCCCGGCTTCTGCTCGATGCCACGGTTTTCGGCGCTGTCCTGCTGTGCCCCAAAGACGGAAGGCGGGAAAAAGGCGAGAAGAATGGAGCTCTCCTTCTTCCTGCCTTCCGTCTTTGGTGCCCAGCAGGACAGCGCCGAAAACCGTGGCATCGAGCAGGAGCCAGGGGACAGCTGCGAGCGGGAGCTCAGTGCAAGGAGCCGCTGACTGCGGGCCCCAATTTGCCCGGGGCCCGGTAGCGCGCTCCCTGTAGTACCCGTCTATCGGCGGCCCTGCACGCGAGCAGTCGTGGCCTTGCCCAGACATGCACATATCTATCCAGCACTCCATGGCCTGCATTGATTGCCGATTGGCTTCTGGACACAATTCAAAGTGTTGGTTATGACCTATAAAGCCCTACATTGCACTGGGCCAGAATACTTATGGGACTGCCTTCTGCCACATGAGTCCCAGTAACTGATTAGGTCCCACAGAGTCCCGTCCCGTCTCCAGGTCCCGTCAACTAGACAATGTAACTTGGCAGGGCCCAGGGTAAGAGCCTTCTCTGTGGGGGCCCTGGCCCTCTGGAATCATCTCCCCCCAGAGATTTGCTCATCTATGCCGCCAGGTTTGGGGACACTAGACTCTAGCCCCCTGGGCGATGAATGTGTTGACAGTAACTTGACCAAATGGGAATGACTCTCTTTTTTATGGTTTTCTGGGTTTTTTAGATTATAAATTTAAATTAATTGGATTTAAGACGTTATATATTGTTCTGTTATATGTTGTAAGCTGCCCTAAGTCCTCGAAGAGGGGCGGCATAAAAGTCAGATAGATAGATAGATAGATAGATAGATAGATAGATAGATAGATAGATAGATAGATAGATAGATACCGTGTTTCCCCGAAAGTAAGACAGTGTCTTACTTTCTTTTTATCCCCAAAAGCCCCACTATGTCTTACTTTTGGGGTATGTCTTATATTGGAAAAAATAAGACCCACCCGGCCAACCCACCTACCCGAACCCGCAACACCCGTGTCCGGTAAAAAGTAGTATTTTAAAAAATCTTCTTGAAAAATCTGGGTCTTCATTTTTACCCACCGGGGGGACAAAGAGCCCGAAGCACCCTCCCCCCACACACAAACACATGGAGACACATCCGCATCCCTGCCTGCCCGCCCCGTCCGGGCCCCGCCATGACGTGGCAGCCGCGTCCGGTGCACACGTCGGCCTTGATACGTGTCCACCCACCCGGTGTCTCCGAAGCTTACCGGTCTCTGGCGGGCGCCTTTCGGCAGGAGAAGCCTTCGCCGGGCTGCTTCGCTGCTTGTTCCCCGACGACGGACAACGGCCGGCCGGCTTAGCCAGGACGGGCAACACGGCATCCGCTTGAGACGCCGACGGGAGCAGCAGGAGCAGCAGGAACAGCAACATTTGGATCAGATGGAGGCGGCGGTGACGTATGGAGGGGGGGCGGCGCAGAAGTGGGCAGGAGGCGGCAATACCCCCATGTTTCCCCGAAAGTAAGACATATGTCTTACTTTCGGGGTACAGCTTATATTAGACGACCCCCCTGAAACCCCTGATACGTCTTACAATCGGGGGTGTCTTACTATCGGGGAAACAGGATAGATAGATAGATAGATAGATAGATAGATAGATAGATAGATAGATAGATAGATAGATAGATGTTTGTTTAGATAGATAGATAGATAGATAGATAGATAGATAGATAGATAGATAGATAGATAGATAAGGTAGGTAGGTAGGTAGATAGGTAGATAGATATAAAAGGAAATATTAGGACAGAGATGGTAGGCACGTGCTTGTGCATGCCACTTAAAAACCTCTTAGGAATGGAGTAAGGTTAATAGTAGACAGTAGACACCTAGAATGCCTGGCTGCTTTGTTCAATCCAGGGTTCAATACTCAGGAAAGATGCTTAAAAAGCAGATTTATTCATCCATATTACAGAAGATTGAGTTGGGCAGGGAGCAATTGCTACTACTATAGTAAGAAAGAAGGATTTCCTACTCACCGATATCCTGTGATGAGGGACGCAGGTGGAATGGATTTCCTCCTTCATGTTCCCTTTTTTGAGGCAAAGCAAATCGGGCCAATAACTCCCATCCATCCCCTACAGCATCAAGGGACACGGAACACAAAAGGTCCAGGCTGCATTTTGCTGGGTCTTACCACCCAAATGTTGGCATTGCTGTGAAGTGCAACCAGACAGCCTCCCTGCTGGCTACATCAGGAAAACTGTTAGCCAGAAGGCCAGGCTCATTTGTTCCCCTCAGTGTCCAACAGCTAAAAGTCACATAGAGTCAGGGAAGATGCTTAAAAGCTCTTTATTTCTGTGCAGGAGCAACTGTTTCAAGAGGGACAGTTGAGTACTGTTTCCACATAACCTTTATACCTTCATAAAATAAGGAAAATTATACCAAAAAATATAAAATTATCCCATTGACTAACTCATCAATTTAGAACGTTCACACACTGATTTGTCTAATGCAGTGATTCTCAACCTTTCTAATGCCACATTCCTCATGTTGTGGTGACCCCCAACCATAATCTAGAGCTAATTCTCCCAATAGAACTTTGAGATGATTGGCAAGAAGGTCAGAAGAACACGGCCACTATAAACGCCTGATTGGTCGGATTGTAAAAATATTCCAAAGCACCAGAATAGAAGCTTTAGTTCCTAACACCATGGGATATTTGGCTTTTCCCATGGTCTTAGGCGACCCCTGTGAAATGGTCATTTGACCCCCAAAGGAGTCCCGACCCCCAGATTGAGAATCACTGGTCTAATGTATAATATTCTTATCATGTAACAAGTTACCCATATTGTAATATTGAGGGGTGGGTCTTTTAAAATTACCATGAAGCAAAATTAGCATGAATGCTGGGGATCGAACTTGCGGCCCATTGGCTGGATGCCTCATGTGCTGGCAACGCCCACCCCTGGTTTAGCGAAAGGGGGGAAAGTCATGATACATTGACCACATTGTAAAGATTCACTTATTCACTTATTACTGGACTGAACCAGTCTGTTCTTGTCAGCTCCTTTCCTTTCCTTATCGCTTCCATGATATTGGCACCTCCTTCCCTCCCTCCCAACTTCCTCAAGACCCTGAATACTGTTATATTTATTTATTTATTTATTTATTGGATTTGTATGCCGCCCCTCTCCGCAGACTTGGGGCGGCTAACAACAATGATAAAAACAACATGTAACAATCCAATTTAATAAAACAACTAAAAACCCTTATTATAAAAACCAAACATACACACAAACATACCATACATAACTTGTAATGGCCTAGGGAAAGGAATATCCTAATTCCCCCATGCCTGGTGACAAAGGTGGGTCTTGAGTAATTTGCGAAAGACAAGGAGGGTGGGGGCCGTTCTAATCTCTGGGGGGGAGTTGATTCCAGAGGGCCGGGGCCGCCACAGAGAAGGCTCTTCCCCTGAGGCCCGCCAAACGACATTGTTTGGTCGACGGGACCCGGAGAAGGCCAACTCTGTGGGACCTTATCGGCCGCTGGGATTCGTGCAGTAGAGGGCGGTTCCGGATGTACTCTGGCCCAATGCCATGTAGTGCTTTAAAGGTCATTACCAACACTTTGAATTGTGACCGGAAACCGATCGGCAGCCATAATGGTCAGGTACCAAAAATTTGAAATGTTGTCTGTGGCTGTGTAAAGGAAACAGAGCTGAATCGACAAAAAAATCTCTCTCTCTCTCTCTCTCTCTCTCTCTCACACACACACACACACACACACACACACACACACACACATGCAGTATTTAATGTTCTCAAACCACTTTCAGTCTTTTTTTGGGAGGGCTCTGTACTTTATAAGACGGAATGTTGCATTTTGTCCCCTCCCTTGCC
This sequence comes from Erythrolamprus reginae, assembly GCF_031021105.1. Classification (NCBI taxonomy): domain Eukaryota; kingdom Metazoa; phylum Chordata; class Lepidosauria; order Squamata; family Dipsadidae; genus Erythrolamprus; species Erythrolamprus reginae. The sequence continues at coordinate 188,734,329 of NC_091951.1, read as the reverse complement.
TTTCTGGTACAGTGTAAGAAGTATCGTGAGCAGCTTTCCCCAAAGGATAAAGAAGCCTTGCAGGACAAGTTGTGTGCCAGTGAACTTTTTAAGGGGAAGAAAACTTTGTACCCTAAGAGGTAAGTGAAAAGCACGAACCTATGCCCCCCCCCAGACCAAGAGGCCTTGACTCCCCAAGAATGGGACAGATCACAATCCAGATTTTATGATTTTTCAGCCTTCCCCAGCCTTTCCGAGGGGAATACCTTGGGTTGAAGGAGAACCCCAAATACCGCAAGCTCCAAACCACTGCCAACGACAAGCTAGTGATGGCCGACCATGTGAAGAAAGTCAACCGAGGTGATGGAAAGGTAGGACATGTCTCTTTAATTTGCTTTGGCTTCCAAGGGGAGGAGACCAGGAACCGCAACAAGGACATGCCCAGTTTCTCTTTGCTCCTGTAAAGGGAAGAAATCAATTTATTGTGATCTTGGAATGAGCAAATTTTTTTTTGAATTTTTTTTATTTTTCTCCACCTTAAAAAACATACATAACATTACATATACCTAAAATGCTGATCCATATGTCTTCATTATCTCATAAAGACTAATAAAATAACCTGAATTACATTTCAAATTTGCAATAATTCACTCTGAATATTTATTTCAAATGGCTAATTTTGATTACATTAAGTGACAAACTGGAAAGACTTCTCTCAATTTTGGCTTCTTATAATCACAATCCTAAATCTTTATTTCTATTTCCATTCTATTATAATTTAACTTGCAGTATGTGTTATTTATTTATCTAATGCTGCCTCCTTGTCTATTTTTGTCATCTGGGTTATACAAATCATATTTTACATTTCCTTTTATCCCATTTATATTAAATTAATATGAAAAGCTTTATATATTTTTTTCCAAACCATTCATAAAATTTCACCCAAACTTTGTAAAACTCCAAGCCTTCTTTATCTTAAATTTTCATTGTTAATCTATTCATATCCACATAGTCCATTATCTTCTTAAGTACTTCTTTCAGTCGGTATTCTATTCAATTTCCAGGTTTGAGCATACACTATTCTAGCAGCTGTTACTATGTGTACAATTAAATATGTTTCTTCTTTGTTGAATGTCTCTGGCAATATGCCCAATAAAAAATATCCAGTTTGAGTTTGATACTTTGTTTCAAAATCTTTCCAATCCATCTTTGAATCTCTGTCCAATATATTTTGGCTTCCTACATATCTACCACTTATGATAAAAAGAGCCAGGTGTCTGATTACATGTCCAACACTTCATTGATTTATTTTTAAACATTTTTGCTATTTTCTCTGGGGACATATGCCATCTATAAAATATCTTATACATGTTTTCTTTAAATGCTGTTGCCATTGTCATTTTATAATTCATTTTCCATAGTTGCTGCCACTTATTTAGTTACATTGTATGTCCTATATGTCTCATCCATTTTATCATCATCTCTTTCACCTGTTCAAATTCTAATTCTGTGGAGAGCAAATAGTTGTAAAATTTCTTTATCAACTTTTCATATGTTCCTGTCCGTATTTCATCTAGATCTGTCAAATCCAAATTAATTCCTTCTGTTTTACTGTCCTTTTCATATCTTGCTTGTAATTGCATCCTCATGTACCAGGCCATTTTTATATCCTGTTTCTCAGGCTCTAATGAGGATTTCAACTTGTCTTCCTTTGTCAAGATATCATTGTATCTCGGTATATTGTCCCAATTCATTCTACTTGAGTGCGCCAATGTCTCTAGTTCAATGTCCACAGTTCGGCAGAGTCTCTTGCGAAAGCCTGGAACGAGGCTGCAGCAGAGGCTCTTGACCGGATTGCGCCTTTGCGACCTCTCCGTAGCGCTAGACCCCGTAGAGCTCCATGGTTCAACGAGGAGCTCCGGGAGTTGAAACGCCAGAAGAGACGTCTAGAGAAGCGATGGAGGAAGAGTAGGTCTGAATCTGATCGAACACTTGTAAGAGCTTTTATTAAGACTTACAAAGTGGCGCTCAAGGCGGCAAGATGCGCGTACCATGCCGCCTTGATTGCATCAGCGGAATCCCGCCCGGCCGCTCTGTTTAGGGTGACCCGCTCCTTTCTTAATCAGGGGGGAGTTGGGGAGCCCTTGCAGAGCAGTGCCGAGGATTTTAACACGTTTTTCGCTGATAAAATCGCTCAGATCCGGGCCGACCTCGATTCCAATTGGGAAACAGAGTCGACTAACAACGAGTCAGTCGAGGTGACTGGGGCACGTACTTGTCCACCTGTCTGGGAAGAGTTTGATCTGGTGACACCTGATGAAGTGGACAAGGCCATTGGATCTGTGAGTTCCGCCACCTGTTTACTGGATCCGTGTCCCTCCTGGTTGGTCTCGGCCAGCAGGGAGGTGACACAGAGCTGGGTCCAGGAGATTACCAACGCTTCCTTGGGGAGGGGAGTTTTTCCAACTCTCTATAAAGAAGCGCTCGTGCACCCCCTCCTCAAGAAGCCTTCCCTGGACCCAGCCATACTTAATAACTATCGCCCAGTCTCCAACCTTCCCTTTATGGGGAAGGTTGTTGAGAAGGTGGTGGCACTCCAGCTCCAACGGTCCTTGGAAGAAGCCAATTATCTAGGTCCCCAGCAGTCGGGCTTCAGACCTGGTTACAGCATGGAAACTGCTTTGGTCGCATTGATGGATGATCTCTGGCAGGCCCGGGACAGGGGTTTATCCTCTGTCCTGGTGCTCCTTGACCTCTCAGCGGCTTTCGATACCATCGACCATGGTATCCTTCTGCACCGGCTGGAGGGGTTGGGAGTGGGGGGCACTGTTCTTCAGTGGTTCTCCTCCTACCTCTCCGGCCGGTCGCAGTCGGTGTTAGTGGGGGGTCAGAGGTCGACTCCGAGGTCTCTCCCTTGTGGGGTGCCTCAGGAGCCGGTCCTCTCCCCCCTGCTATTTAACATCTACATGAAACCGCTGGTGAGATCATCCGAGGGCATGGGGTGAGGTATCATCAGTACGCTGATGATACCCAGCTTTACATCTCCACCCCATGTCCAGTCAACGAAGCAGTGGAAGTGATGTGCCGGTGTCTGGAGGCTGTTGGGGCCTGGATGGGTGTCAACAGACTCAAGCTCAACCCGGATAAGACGGAGTGGCTGTGGGTCCTGCCTCCCAAAGACAATCCCATCTGTCCGTCCATCACCCTGGGGGGGGAACTATTGACCCCCTCGGAGAGGGTCCACAACTTGGGCGTCCTCCTCGATCCACAGCTCACATTAGAAAACCATCTTTCAGCTGTGGCGAGGAGGGCGTTTGCCCAGGTTCGCCTGGTGCACCAGTTGCGGCCCTATCTGGACTGGGACTCATTGCTCACAGTCACTCATGCCCTCATCACCTCGAGGTTTGACTACTGTAACGCTCTCTACATGGGGCTACCTTTGAAAAGTGTTCGGAAACTTCAGATCGTGCAGAATGCAGCTGCGAGAGCAGTCATGGGCTTACCTAGGTATGCCCATGTTTCGCCATCACTCCGCAGTCTGCATTGGTTGCCGATCAATTTCCGGTCACAATTCAAAGTGTTGGTTATGACCTTTAAAGCCCTTCATGGCATTGAACCAGGATACCTCCGAGACTGCCTCCTGCCGCACGAATCCCAGCGACCGATTAGGTCCCACAGAGTGGGCCTTCTCCGGGTCCCGTCAACTAAACAATGTCGGTTGGCGGGCCCCAGGGGAAGAGCCTTCTCTGTGGCGGCCCCGACTCTCTGGAACCAACTTCCCCCGGAGATTAGAACTGCCCCGACTCTTCCTGCCTTCCGTAAAGTTCTTAAAACCCACCTTTGCCGTCAGGCATGGGGGAACAGAAACATCTCCCCCGGGCATGTACAATTTATGTTTGGTATGTTTGTGTGTGTGCTTGTTAGTACATTGGGGTTCGTTTTTAAAACTTTCTTAAATATTTAAATTTATTTGACTCTATTTGGATTTGTACAATTTGTTTATGCTTTGTTGTGAGCCTCCCCGAGTCCGCGGAGAGGGGCGGCATACAAATCTAAATAATAAATAAATAAATAAATAAAATAAATTATAGATATCCAACAAGGTATTTTTACATAGTGTTTAACTCTCCCCCGTCAAACTGAAAGTAACGTGTTCCTTATACTATGTCTCTGGAAATAGCTATGTATTTTATTTCCTCCATACCTGTTCTGTCGGGCTCTCTGGTAGAATCCTCCCAAAAATTCACAGGTACAAATTTCAGACACACACACGTTTGAAAATTCAAAACAATGTTCTTTATAATGAAAATTCACTTAAACTAAGCCCTCTTTTGGTATAGCAAAGAGCACTAATCTCCAAACAAACTGGCAATTTATACAAGTCCCTTATCAATCCTGTGATACTTAGCTTGCAGCTGTGAGGCAATTCAAAGTCCTTCTTTCACAAAGTGAAACACACTTTGCTCTGGTTTAGTTTCAAAGCAGGGAAAAATCAGCACACAAAAAGTCAAAGTCAGTAACGCAGTCACGAAACACAACGATCAGATAATCCTCCCCGATGGCCAAACCCACAGGCTGCTCTTTATAGCAGCCTCACTAATTACCACAGCCCCACCCAACCACAGGTGGCCTCATTTTCTTTTATAATAATCTCTCAGTTGTTGTTGCCTATGCATCGCTCTCCACATGCGTGGCTGTATCATTAACTCTTGTTCTGAATCCAAGGAGGAGCTAGATAATTGATCTCCTTCTGAGCTGTCTGCCACACTCTCCTCCTCCCTGTCTCTCATATCTTCTTGGTCAGAGGAGCCTTCATCATCAGATTCCACCGGGGGCAAAACAGGCCTGCAGCATGTGGATGTCTCCCCCACATCCACAGTCCTTGGGGCAGGAGCTGGGCCAGAGCTAACCACAACAATACCAAATAAATGTGTGCTATCCAATATGTAAATTGTGTCCTTCTAATATTAAAAGTCTTATTCCTCAGCAAAATCCATTATTTTATCCATGTCATTGTTGCAGCTTGATAATACAGTTCCCAATTAGGGAGGCCAAAACTGCCCCGATTCTTGCATCTTGTAACATCTTCAAACTTATCTTTCATCGTTTCCCTTGCCAAATAAATTTCAATATTGTTTTATTCAAATCATTAAAGACAGTTTTATCTATTTTGATTGGTATTGTTGAGAAACAATGAGCAAATATTTTGAAACATGTATTGCAATAACATTTGGAAACCTACACCCACACAGATCTTACACTCAGTTGACCCCAATGATCAAGATAATAATTATCTGACAATATTTATTTATTATATTTGTATGCCACCCTTCTCCGAAAACTTGCCCTGATCAGGGCAAGCTTTCTTGTGATTAAAATGATTTTTCCCTCCACTTCATATTTTCTTAACTTATGGTTGCTATCGCTGAGGCTAAAATAAAATATGGCTGCTAGAGTCCCATCTATGAGAAGGTTCTTATCAGGGGATCATTTGGGGGCATTTGCAAATACTCCCTGAGCTGTTAGAGCTATTTTGGCAGGCACTCTGTCTAGCACTTTGGGGGAACTCTATTGTCATCCAGGTCATGTGTATCTAACAGAAGCATTTGGACAACCTATTATACTTGGTTTGTATTAATCTTGAGGTGGGGGGAGTTGCATAGCATGTCATGCAAGGCTTACGGGGCAATATATAATGCACATGGAAATAATGGTTAATTTATGAATCGGGTTAAGCGCATTGCATGAATGAACAAAGTAACAACTCTTTCTGTTTTATCAATGATGTCAGAAATTATGGCAGAGAATTGTTTATTTTATTTGTTTGTTTGTTTTTGTTTTGTTAAGTACATATTGGAGGTATGTAAAGATATAATAATATTCATATACATTATACTAGTAAAAAAAAGAAAAAGAAAAAAGTAGAAAGAAACATTAGATATAATAATATTCATATGTATGGTGCTAGTAAAATAATAAAAGAAACATAAGGGACAGGGGACGGAAGGCACGCTGGTGCACTTATGCACGCCCCTCACTGACCTCTTAGGAATCGGGGGAAGTCAACAGTGGATAGTCTAAGGCTAGTGTTTTGGGGGTTAGGAGAAGTTACTACAGAGTCAGGTAGTGAGTTCAATGCATCAACTACTCAGTTACTAAAATTGTATTTCCTGCAGTCATGTTTGGAATGGTTTACATTAAGTTTGTATCTGTTATGTGCTCGTGTGTTGTTGTGGTTGAAGCTGAAGTAGTCGTTGACAGGGTGGACATTGTAGCACATGATTTTATGGGCTATGGTTAGAGCGTGTTTAAGGCAACATAGTTCGAAGCTTTCTAAACCTAGGATTGTAAGTCTAGTTTCATAGGGTATTCTGTTGCGAGTGGAGGAGTAGAGGGCTCTTCTTGTAAAGTATCTCTGGACATTTTCTAGAGTGTTTATGTCTGAAATGCGGTGTGGGTTCCAGGCAGATGAGCTGTATTCAAGGATTGGTCTGGCAAAAGTTTTGTATGCTCTGGTTAGTTGTATAAGATTGCCAGAGCAGAAGCTGCGTAGGATTAAGTAAACAACTCTTGAAGCTTTTTGGGTGATGTTGTTGCAGTGGGCTTTGGCACTTAGGTCATTTGATATGAGTATTCCAAGCTCTTTTACAGAGTGAGGGTTGTCTGTAAGGTCTTGTTTATTCAGTAGGAAGCAAAGTGTGGCATTTAGGGATAAATAACGGACAATAGTTTCAGGGATCATGTGCTACTTGGATGTTTTTTAGATTTACAGTAGTGATTTTTTTTGTAGAATATAGCTACCCCGCCTCCTCTACGGGATTCACAGTCTGACTGGAAGACGAGATAGTTTCTTGATGTGATGATGGAGTCAGTATAGGATGCATTTAGCCATGTTTCACAGACAAAAATAATGTTGAAGATGTCAGTGTCTAGTAGTAGTAGGAATTCAGACATCTTGTTGACTATACTTCTTGCATTGATTAGTTTGCATTTGAGATTGGTTTTGTATTTGAGATTGGTTTTGGGTTGGATTGAGGAAGTAAGAGGTGCACTTTCCTATTCTTGGTTAGTGGTGCTTGGAATGTTGTTTGTTTCCTTGCTTGGAAATAACTCATGATCCTTACAAATACAGAGGAAGAAAACTTTCAGCTCAGACTAAAAAAGTGCTTTTTCAAGAAGCAATTGGACTTTCTGGAAGGAGTTATACTCCTAGTAGTAATCCTTCTATTCCCCATCACCCAGTCAGAGCTGAAGAAGCTTCTTGGATGAGAAGCACAATGTCTTCAAAGAAAAACCAGAAAGTCCAGTTGTGTCTTGAAAAATCTAAATAATACAAATCTAAATAATAATAAATAAATAAATAAATAAATAATAAATAAATAAATAAATAAAATTATAGATATCCAACAAGGTATTTTTACATAGTGTTTAACTCTCCCCCGTCAAACTGAAAGTAACGTGTTCCTTATACTATGTTTCTGGAAATAGCTATGTATTTTATTTCCTCCATACCTGTTCTGTCGGGCTCTCTGGTAGAATCCTCCCAAAAATTCACAGGTACAAATTTCAGACACACACACGTTTGAAAATTCAAAACAATGTTCTTTATAATGAAAATTCACTTAAACTAAGCCCTCTTTTGGTATAGCAAAGAGCACTAATCTCCAAACAAACTGGCAATTTATACAAGTCCCTTATCAATCCTGTGATACTTAGCTTGCAGCTGTGAGGCAATTCAAAGTCCTTCTTTCACAAAGTGAAACACACTTTGCTCTGGTTTAGTTTCAAAGCAGGGAAAAATCAGCACACAAAAAGTCAAAGTCAGTAACGCAGTCACGAAACACAACGATCAGATAATCCTCCACGATGGCCAAACCCACAGGCTGCTCTTTATAGCAGCCTCACTAATTACCACAGCCCCACCCAACCACAGGTGGCCTCATTTTCTTTTATAATAATCTCTCAGTTGTTGTTGCCTATGCATCGCTCTCCACATGCGTGGCTGTATCATTAACTCTTGTTCTGAATCCAAGGAGGAGCTAGATAATTGATCTCCTTCTGAGCTGTCTGCCACACTCTCCTCCTCCCTGTCTCTCATATCTTCTTGGTCAGAGGAGCCTTCATCATCAGATTCCACCGGGGGCAAAACAGGCCTGCAGCATGTGGATGTCTCCCCCACATCCACAGTCCTTGGGGCAGGAGCTGGGCCAGAGCTAACCACAACAATACCAAATAAATGTGTGCTATCCAATATGTAAATTGTGTCCTTCTAATATTAAAAGTCTTATTCCTCAGCAAAATCCATTATTTTATCCATGTCATTGTTGCAGCTTGATAATACAGTTCCCAATTAGGGAGGCCAAAACTGCCCCGATTCTTGCATCTTGTAACATCTTCAAACTTATCTTTCATCGTTTCCCTTGCCAAATAAATTTCAATATTGTTTTATTCAAATCATTAAAGACAGTTTTATCTATTTTGATTGGTATTGTTGAGAAACAATGAGCAAATATTTTGAAACATGTATTGCAATAACATTTGGAAACCTACACCCACACAGATCTTACACTCAGTTGACCCCAATGATCAAGATAATAATTATCTGACAATATTTATTTATTATATTTGTATGCCACCCTTCTCCGAAAACTTGCCCTGATCAGGGCAAGCTTTCTTGTGATTAAAATGATTTTTCCCTCCACTTCATATTTTCTTAACTTATGGTTGCTATCGCTGAGGCTAAAATAAAATATGGCTGCTAGAGTCCCATCTATGAGAAGGTTCTTATCAGGGGATCATTTGGGGGCATTTGCAAATACTCCCTGAGCTGTTAGAGCTATTTTGGCAGGCACTCTGTCTAGCACTTTGGGGGAACTCTATTGTCATCCAGGTCATGTGTATCTAACAGAAGCATTTGGACAACCTATTATACTTGGTTTGTATTAATCTTGAGGTGGGGGGAGTTGCATAGCATGTCATGCAAGGCTTACGGGGCAATATATAATGCACATGGAAATAATGGTTAATTTATGAATCGGGTTAAGCGCATTGCATGAATGAACAAAGTAACAACTCTTTCTGTTTTATCAATGATGTCAGAAATTATGGCAGAGAATTGTTTATTTTATTTGTTTGTTTGTTTTTGTTTTGTTAAGTACATATTGGAGGTATGTAAAGATATAATAATATTCATATACATTATACTAGTAAAAAAAAGAAAAAGAAAAAAGTAGAAAGAAACATTAGATATAATAATATTCATATGTATGGTGCTAGTAAAATAATAAAAGAAACATAAGGGACAGGGGACGGAAGGCACGCTGGTGCACTTATGCACGCCCCTCACTGACCTCTTAGGAATCGGGGGAAGTCAACAGTGGATAGTCTAAGGCTAGTGTTTTGGGGGTTAGGAGAAGTTACTACAGAGTCAGGTAGTGAGTTCAATGCATCAACTACTCAGTTACTAAAATTGTATTTCCTGCAGTCATGTTTGGAATGGTTTACATTAAGTTTGTATCTGTTATGTGCTCGTGTGTTGTTGTGGTTGAAGCTGAAGTAGTCGTTGACAGGGTGGACATTGTAGCACATGATTTTATGGGCTATGGTTAGAGCGTGTTTAAGGCAACATAGTTCTAAGCTTTCTAAACCTAGGATTGTAAGTCTAGTTTCATAGGGTATTCTGTTGCGAGTGGAGGAGTAGAGGGCTCTTCTGGTAAAGTATCTCTGGACATTTTCTAGAGTGTTTATGTCCGAAATGCGGTGTGGGTTCCAGGCAGATGAGCTGTATTCAAGGATTGGTCTGGCAAAAGTTTTGTATGCTCTGGTTAGTTGTATAAGATTGCCAGAGCAGAAGCTGCGTAGGATTAAGTAAACAACTCTTGAAGCTTTTTGGGTGATGTTGTTGCAGTGGGCTTTGGCACTTAGGTCATTTGATATGAGTATTCCAAGCTCTTTTACAGAGTGAGGGTTGTCTGTAAGGTCTTGTTTATTCAGTAGGAAGCAAAGTGTGGCATTTAGGGATAAATAACAGACAATAGTTTCAGGGATCATGTGCTACTTGGATGTTTTTTAGATTTAGTGATTTTTTTTGTAGAATATAGCTACCCCGCCTCCTCTACGGGATTCACAGTCTGACTGGAAGACGAGATAGTTTCTTGATGTGATGATGGAGTCAGGATAGGATGCATTTAGCCATGTTTCACAGACAAAAATAATGTTGAAGATGTCAGTGTCTAGTAGTAGTAGGAATTCAGACATCTTGTTGACTATACTTCTTGCATTGATTAGTTTGCATTTGAGATTGGTTTTGTATTTGAGATTGGTTTTGGGTTGGATTGAGGAAGTAAGAGGTGCACTTTCCTATTCTTGGTTAGTGGTGCTTGGAATGTTGTTTGTTTCCTTGCTTGGAAATAACTCATGATCCTTACAAATACAGAGGAAGAAAACTTTCAGCTCAGACTAAAAAAGTGCTTTTTCAAGAAGCAATTGGACTTTCTGGAAGGAGTTATACTCCTAGTAGTAATCCTTCTATTCCCCATCATCCAGTCAGAGCTGAAGAAGCTTCTTGGATGAGAAGCACAATGTCTTCAAAGAAAAACCAGAAAGTCCAGTTGTGTCTTGAAAAATCTAAATAATACAAATCTAAATAATAAATAAATGAATAAATAATAAATAAATAAATAAATAAAATAAATTATAGATATCCAACAAGGTATTTTTACATAGTGTTTAACTCTCCCCCGTCAAACTGAAAGTAACGTGTTCCTTATACTATGTCTCTGGAAATAGCTATGTATTTTATTTCCTCCATACCTGTTCTGTCGGGCTCTCTGGTAGAATCCTCCCAAAAATTCACAGGTACAAATTTCAGACACACACACGTTTGAAAATTCAAAACAATGTTCTTTATAATGAAAATTCACTTAAACTAAGCCCTCTTTTGGTATAGCAAAGAGCACTAATCTCCAAACAAACTGGCAATTTATACAAGTCCCTTATCAATCCTGTGATACTTAGATTGCAGCTGTGAGGCAATTCAAAGTCCTTCTTTCACAAAGTGAAACACACTTTGCTCTGGTTTAGTTTCAAAGCAGGGAAAAATCAGCACACAAAAAGTCAAAGTCAGTAACGCAGTCACGAAACACAACGATCAGATAATCCTCCACGATGGCCAAACCCACAGGCTGCTCTTTATAGCAGCCTCACTAATTACCACAGCCCCACCCAACCACAGGTGGCCTCATTTTCTTTTATAATAATCTCTCAGTTGTTGTTGCCTATGCATCGCTCTCCACATGCGTGGCTGTATCATTAACTCTTGTTCTGAATCCAAGGAGGAGCTAGATAATTGATCTCCTTCTGAGCTGTCTGCCACACTCTCCTCCTCCCTGTCTCTCATATCTTCTTGGTCAGAGGAGCCTTCATCATCAGATTCCACCGGGGGCAAAACAGGCCTGCAGCATGTGGATGTCTCCCCCACATCCACAGTCCTTGGGGCAGGAGCTGGGCCAGAGCTAACCACAACAATACCAAATAAATGTGTGCTATCCAATATGTAAATTGTGTCCTTCTAATATTAAAAGTCTTATTCCTCAGCAAAATCCATTATTTTATCCATGTCATTGTTGCAGCTTGATAATACAGTTCCCAATTAGGGAGGCCAAAACTGCCCCGATTCTTGCATCTTGTAACATCTTCAAACTTATCTTTCATCGTTTCCCTTGCCAAATAAATTTCAATATTGTTTTATTCAAATCATTAAAGACAGTTTTATCTATTTTTATTGGTATTGTTGAGAAACAATGAGCAAATATTTTGAAACATGTATTGCAATAACATTTGGAAACCTACACCCACACAGATCTTACACTCAGTTGACCCCAATGATCAAGATAATAATTATCTGACAATATTTATTTATTATATTTGTATGCCACCCTTCTCCGAAAACTTGCCCTGATCAGGGCAAGCTTTCTTGTGATTAAAATGATTTTTCCCTCCACTTCATATTTTCTTAACTTATGGTTGCTATCGCTGAGGCTAAAATAAAATATGGCTGCTAGAGTCCCATCTATGAGAAGGTTCTTATCAGGGGATCATTTGGGGGCATTTGCAAATACTCCCTGAGCTGTTATAGCTATTTTGGCAGGCACTCTGTCTAGCACTTTGGGGGAACTCTATTGTCATCCAGGTCATGTGTATCTAACAGAAGCATTTGGACAACCTATTATACTTGGTTTGTATTAATCTTGAGGTGGGGGGAGTTGCATAGCATGTCATGCAAGGCTTACGGGGCAATATATAATACACATGGAAATAATGGTTAATTTATGAATCGGGTTAAGCGCATTGCATGAATGAACAAAGTAATAACTCTTTCTGTTTTATCAATGATGTCAGAAATTATGACAGAGAATTGTTTATTTTATTTGTTTGTTTGTTTGTTTTTTGTTAAGTACATATTGGAGGTATGTAAAGATATAATAATATTCATATACATTATACTAGTAAAAAAAAGAAAAAGAAAAAAGTAGAAAGAAACATTAGATATAATAATATTCATATGTATGGTGCTAGTAAAATAATAAAAGAAACATAAGGGACAGGGGACGGAAGGCACGCTGGTGCACTTATGCACGCCCCTTACTGACCTCTTAGGAATCGGGAGAGGTCAACAGGGGATAGTCTAAGGCTAATGTTTTGGGGGTTAGGAGAAGTTACTACAGAGTCAGGTAGTGAGTTCAATGCATCAACTACTCAGTTACTAAAATTGTATTTGTTGTGTTTGTTTAAAAATAATCGCAGAAAATCTGTGATTGGTTAAGACGCGGCTATTCAAAAATAGCCGCGAAAGTTAAACGTTTGTCAGTTTAAGAAAGCCCGCCGTTTTAAAGAGTATAAAAGGGCAACGGGTTAGCCGTTGCCCTCATTCGGATATTCTACTGCTCCAGAGCTTGTGTTTCACCTCGCTATGAATAAAACCAGTTTGATTTAAACTACCGGAGTCCTGACTTTTCAGTGGCGACGAGGAGGTCGAACTCCCGCTAACGCAGCCATGAACTCGGCCATGGCTCCACCGCCGCCTGTGTTCAACTCCGAGACGGAACCTTGGACCTCTTACATGTCCAAATTCACATTTTTCCTGAAAGCGAGCAATCTACATGACGCCGATGACGATAGGAAGAAAGCTATATTCCTCGCTTATTGCGGCACAGAAGTCTACAGCCTAGCCTCTACACTCGTTGACCCAGACACCCTGGAAACTATCGCTTGGTCAACTCTACAAGCGAAACTCGCCGCTCATTACCAGCCGACGACTCCTGTCCGCGTATACCGCCATCAGTTCGCCCAAATGCGGCAAGCGGACGGAGAATCTACCAACGATTTCATAACTAGGCTACGCGCACGTCTTCCAAAGTGCAAATACAAGGATCCAGAAGAACAGTTGATTGACCGCCTTATTTTCGGTCTAACCAATATCACGCTGCAGAAGAAATACTTAGTTGATGAGGATGCCTCCCTCCAAGACATTCTTAAGGCAGCAAAAGCATCCGAGGTATCCGAAACATCTGTTGCCGAAATTAAACGCGCAACCTCAACCGTCCATCACATCCCCGATGAATCACCTTGGCACGCCTGCTCTCCCGATGAAAAACACTCGGAAACCGCTTCTCCAGACGACACCTGCCTCCAAATCCGAAGAGCTTCCGACCATGACGCCAAAGAAGCACCCCGTATAGACAGATGTGCCGGCTGCAACGGAAATCATCCTCGTTTTCGCTGCCATTTCAAGGACGCCTATTGCCGCCGTTGCCAGCGCCGCGGCCACATCGCTGAAGTCTGCCGTGCTGCCAACCCAACTCCAGCAACCCAGCAAACCCAACGATCCTATTTTTCACCGAGGAATCGCTGACCGCCGTTTTCACGCAACGTTTCCCGCCCGGCTGACAACTCGCACTCTTCAAACCAACGAGGTAACTCCCATTCTTCTGTAAACTGCAATTTCCCCGCTGCGGAGAACAAGCTATTTGTTTCTCTTTTCCTCAACGGCCACCCCTGCCAAATGGAATTAGACACCGGTTCCAGACATTCCATAATGCCTTGGGAAAAACTTAAATTATATTTACCTCGTGTTAAACAAACTGACTTGAAACCTTGGGAACCGGGTTTGAGTGATTTTCAGGGCCATTCAATTCCAGTATTAGGATGTTTAAATGTTCCTATTGAGTTTAAAAAATTTCAAGGGGTTTTACCTCTCTTAGTGGTTGACGGTCCTAAACACACATTACTGGGACTTACATGGTTACAACCTTTAGGCATAGAAATTTCAGGGGTTAATAATGTTTGTGATTCTTTTGACTCAAATGATTTATTGAAAGAATTTCCCGAAGTTTTTTCTAGCACTCTGGGTAAATATACAGGCAGCCCCATTTCATTTAATCTGGACCCAAATATTTCGCCCATCCGATTAAAGCCCCGCAGAATTCCCATTCCACTCTTGCCTAAAGTGGATGAACAATTGGACAAATTAATAGCCCAGGGCATCTTAATTCCCACTGATCATGCTAAATGGGAAACTCCTATTGTAACGCCTGTTAAACCGGATGGCTCTATTAGAATTTGTGCAGACTATAAAGCCACGATTAATAAAGCCTTACAGCACAATGCCTATCCAATCCCAGTCGTGCAACAACTCTTGCACACCTTAGGAAATGGGTCCATCTTCGCGAAGTTGGACCTGGCGCAGGCATATCAACAGCTTCCCGTAGATCAGGACACCTCTGAGGCCCAGACAATCGTAACGCATAGAGGTGCCTTTAAATGCACCCGCCTCCAGTTCGGAGTCTCTACCGCACCAGGCATTTTTCAGGGTTTGATGGAACGCATTTTAAATAATATTCCTGGGGTCGTCCCATATTTCGACGACGTATTAATATCAGCCACATCCAAATCTGAATTATGGGATAGAATCAGGCGCGTTTTAACTAAATTTAAAGAGACAGGACTCCATTTAAAAGCAGACAAATGTTCTTGGGCCGTTCCCAAAGTTGAATTCTTGGGTTTCACCATAGATCGTTTTGGAATTCACCCCACAAACGACAAAGTTGATGCTATTAGAAATGCTCCTACCCCCTCAGATAAGACAGACTTACAAGCATTCCTAGGACTCCTTAACTTTTATTCCGTCTTTCTTAAACAGAAAGCGACGGTGGCAGAACCGCTCCATAACCTCCTAAAGAAAGACTCTGCCTGGACGTGGGGACAAAAAGAACAAGCCGCTTTCACAGCAGTAAAAAATTTACTTTCCTCCAACAGTGTCTTAGTTCAATATAATGTAGCTATGCCTTTATCCCTAACCTGCGACGCTTCACCGTTCGGCATAGGTGCTGTCCTCAGCCATAACTTTCCAGACGGCACAGAAGCCCCAATAGCCTATTATTCTAAAACTCTCTCGTCAGCTGAAAGGAATTACTCCCAACTCGATAAGGAGGCGCTAGCCCTTGTCGCTGGAGTTAAACGATTTCATTATTATTTATGTGGTCGCCCCTTTACCTTAATCACCGACCATAAACCGCTTTTAGGCATTTTGGCGGGAAACAAGCAGACTCCCGCCTTTCTTTCCCCTCGCATGACGCGTTGGACTATTTTTTTAGCCGCTTACAATTATACATTAATCCACAGGGGGGGGAAGAGATAGGAAATGCTGATGCATTAAGCAGGTGCCCCCAAACAGAATTAGTCAGTGATCCAGCCCCTGCCTCAAGCGTTTTATTAATTGAAACTAGTAAACAAACTTTATTAACAGCGACAGAAATAGCCAATCAGACACAAGTAGATCCAATTTTAAAATATATCAAACAATGGATATTAAAGGGATGGCCAATTGAACAACAGCCAAACCAATTTCAACCCTTTAAGAATAGACAGTTTGAATTAAATGTGTTAAAAGATTGTATATTATGGGGAGACAGGGTTGTTATTCCAAAATCCTTACAGAAGCAAGCATTGCAGCTATTGCATATAGGTCACCCAGGAATAGTCAAAATGAAAACTATTGCCAGAAGTCATTTATGGTGGCCAGGGTTGGACAAGGACATAGAGTCATGGGTGGGTGGTTGTATACCCTGCCAGAGAACAAGACCCAACCCACCAAGAGTTACACCATCGGAGTGGCCAACACCAAGAGGGCCCTGGTCCAGAATACATATTGACTTTGCAGGACCAATCAGGGGCCAATCCTTTTTACTGGTTGTGGATGCATACTCCAAGTGGCTGGAGGTTGAACTCATGGCATCCACAACTACTAGCGCAACTATAAAAGCATTACGGAAAATGTTTGCCACACATGGTATTCCAGACACTTTGGTATCTGACAACGGGCCTCAGTTAACAGCCCGTCAAATGGAACTATTTCTTGCAGACCTGGGCATAAAACATGTGCTCACTCCACCTCATTTTCCCCAAGCTAATGGACAAGCAGAACGAATGGTTAGAACCACAAAAGAAGCATTAAACAAAGCACCATTAGGAGATTGGCAACAACAAATCGATGAATTTTTAACCATTCAGCATATTACGCCATCAGCGTCCACAAACAAAAGCCCGGCAGAACTGTTAATGGGCAGAAACCTTCGTTCTAAATTAGACAGAATTCACCCAAATTACCAAAATGACCAAAAAGAAATAAAAGTACAAAGCGAGAGACAGTTTAACATTGGGGATTTAATTTATGCTAAAGACTATGATTCGAACGACAAATGGAAAGAAGGAACGGTATTAGATAAAACAGGTTTTAAAACATACATCATAAAATTAACAGATGGGCGCAGTTGGCATCGGCATGTCGACCAACTACGCAAAAGAATTAAAACTAACCCAGACATTTTGCCTACTGTAGACAAACCAATAGAGGACTTACCAGAACCACCTCGAGACTCCAGCGATGGCTGCTTGTTGCCCCTGGCGGCCGGCGAAGATCAAAATGCATCATCGCAACCAGGCCCGTCAGAGACTAGCCTTAGCGGAGCAACGGAGCCGGCCGTCCAGGCAAGCAGCTCCCAGCAAAATGAACTGCGCAGGTCCCAGAGATCTGTAAAGCCACCAATCCGCTTACAGGACTATGTGACGTGGATTAACACGTAATCGTGGTCTCAGCTAAAGAGGGAGGGGTGTTGTGTTTGTTTAAAAATAATCGCAGAAAATCTGTGATTGGTTAAGACGCGGCTATTCAAAAATAGCCGCGAAAGTTAAACGTTTGTCAGTTTAAGAAAGCCCGCCGTTTTAAAGAGTATAAAAGGGCAACGGGTTAGCCGTTGCCCTCATTCGGATATTCTACTGCTCCAGAGCTTGTGTTTCACCTCGCTATGAATAAAACCAGTTTGATTTAAACTACCGGAGTCCTGACTTTTCAGTATTTCCTGCAGTCATGTTTGGAATGGTTTACATTAAGTTTGTATCTGTTATGTGCTCGTGTGTTGTTGTGGTTGAAGCTGAAGTAGTCGTTGACAGGGTGGACATTGTAGCACATGATTTTATGGGCTATGGTTAGAGCGTGTTTAAGGCAACATAGTTCTAAGCTTTCTAAACCTAGGATTGTAAGTCTAGTTTCATAGGGTATTCTGTTGCGAGTGGAGGAGTAGAGGGCTCTTCTGGTAAAGTATCTCTGGACATTTTCTAGAGTGTTTATGTCCGAAATGCGGTGTGAGTTCCAGGCAGATGAGCTGTATTCAAGGATTGGTCTGGCAAAAGTTTTGTATGCTCTGGTTAGTAGTGTAAGATTGCCAGAGCAGAAGCTGCGTAGGATTAAGTAAAAAACTCTTGAAGCTTTTTGGGTGATGTTGTTGCAGTGGGCTTTGGCACTTAGGTCATTTGATATGAGTATTCCAAGCTCTTTTACAGAGTGAGGGTTGTCTGTAAGGTCTTGTTTATTCAGTAGGAAGCAAAGTGTGGCATTTAGGGATAAATAACGGACAATAGTTTCAGGGATCATGTGCTACTTGGATGTTTTTTAGATTTAGTGATTTTTTTTGTAGAATATAGCTACCCCGCCTCCTCTATGGGATTCACAGTCTGACTGGAAGACGAGATAGTTTCTTGATGTGATGATGGAGTCAGGATAGGATGCATTTAGCCATGTTTCACAGACAAAAATAATGTTGAAGATGTCAGTGTCTAGTAGTAGTAGGAATTCAGACATCTTGTTGACTATACTTCTTGCATTGATTAGTTTGCATTTGAGATTGGTTTTGTATTTGAGATTGGTTTTGGGTTGGATTGAGGAAGTAAGAGGTGCACTTTCCTATTCTTGGTTGGTGGTGCTTGGAATGTTGTTTGTTTCCTTGCTTGAAAATAACTCATGATCCTTACAAATACAGAGGAAGAAAACTTTCAGCTCAGACTAAAAAAGTGCTTTTTCAAGAAGCAATTGGACTTTCTGGAAGGAGTTATACTCCTAGTAGTAATCCTTCTATTCCCCATCATCCAGTCAGAGCTGAAGAAGCTTCTTGGATGAGAAGCACAATGTCTTCAAAGAAAAACCAGAAAGTCCAGTTGTGTCTTGAAAAATCTAAATAATACAAATCTAAATAATAAATAAATGAATAAATAATCAATCAATCAATAAATAAAATAAATTATAGATATCCAACAAGGTATTTTTACATAGTGTTTAACTCTCCCCCGTCAAACTGAAAGTAACGTGTTCCTTATACTATGTCTCTGGAAATAGCTATGTATTTTATTTCCTCCATACCTGTTCTGTCGGGCTCTCTGGTAGAATCCTCCCAAAAATTCACAGGTACAAATTTCAGACACACACACGTTTGAAAATTCAAAACAATGTTCTTTATAATGAAAATTCACTTAAACTAAGCCCTCTTTTGGTATAGCAAAGAACACTAATCTCCAAACAAACTGGCAATTTATACAAGTCCCTTATCAATCCTGTGATACTTAGCTTGCAGCTGTGAGGCAATTCAAAGTCCTTCTTTCACAAAGTGAAACACACTTTGCTCTGGTTTAGTTTCAAAGCAGGGAAAAATCAGCACACAAAAAGTCAAAGTCAGTAACGCAGTCACGAAACACAACGATCAGATAATCCTCCACGATGGCCAAACCCACAGGCTGCTCTTTATAGCAGCCTCACTAATTACCACAGCCCCACCCAACCACAGGTGGCCTCATTTTCTTTTATAATAATCTCTCAGTTGTTGTTGCCTATGCATCGCTCTCCACATGCGTGGCTGTATCAGTAACTCTTGTTCTGAATCCAAGGAGGAGCTAGATAATTGATCTCCTTTTGAGCTGTCTGCCACACTCTCCTCCTCCCTGTCTCTCCTATCTTCTTGGTCAGAGGAGCCTTCATCATCAGATTCCACCGGGGGCAAAACAGGCCTGCAGCATGTGGATGTCTCCCCCACATCCACAGTCCTTGGGGCAGGAGCTGGGCCAGAGCTAACCACAACAATACCAAATAAATGTGTGCTATCCAATATGTAAATTGTGTCCTTCTAATATTAAAAGTCTTATTCCTCAGCAAAATCCATTATTTTATCCATGTCATTGTTGCAGCTTGATAATACAGTTCCCAATTAGGGAGGCCAAAACTGCCCCGATTCTTGCATCTTGTAACATCTTCAAACTTATCTTTCATCGTTTCCCTTGCCAAATAAATTTCAATATTGTTTTATTCAAATCATTAAAGACAGTTTTATCTATTTTGATTGGTATTGTTGAGAAACAATGAGCAAATATTTTGAAACATGTATTGCAATAACATTTGGAAACCTACACCCACACAGATCTTACACTCAGTTGACCCCAATGATCAAGATAATAATTATCTGACAATATTTATTTATTATATTTGTATGCCACCCTTCTCCGAAAACTTGCCCTCATCAGGGCAAGCTTTCTTGTGATTAAAATGATTTTCCCCTCCACTTCATATTTTCTTAACTTATGGTTGCTATCGCTGAGGCTAAAATAAAATATGGCTGCTAGAGTCCCATCTATGAGAAGGTTCTTATCAGGGGATCATTTGGGGGCATTTGCAAATACTCCCTGAGCTGTTATAGCTATTTTGGCAGGCACTCTGTCTAGCACTTTGGGGGAACTCTATTGTCATCCAGGTCATGTGTATCTAACAGAAGCATTTGGACAACCTATTATACTTGGTTTGTATTAATCTTGAGGTGGGGGGAGTTGCATAGCATGTCATGCAAGGCTTACGGGGCAATATATAATACACATGGAAATAATGGTTAATTTATGAATCGGGTTAAGCGCATTGCATGAATGAACAAAGTAATAACTCTTTCTGTTTTATCAATGATGTCAGAAATTATGGCAGAGAATTGTTTATTTTATTTGTTTGTTTGTTTTTGTTTTGTTAAGTACATATTGGAGGTATGTAAAGATATAATAATATTCATATACATTATACTACTAAAAAAAAGAAAAAGAAAAAAGTAGAAAGAAACATTAGATATAATAATATTCATATGCATGGTGCTAGTAAAAAAATAAAAGAAACATAAGGGACAGGGGACGGAAGGCACGCTGGTGCACTTATGCATGCCCCTTACTGACCTCTTAGGAATCAGGAGAGGTCAACAGTGGATAGTCTAAGGGTAAAGTTTTGGGGGTTAGGAGAAGTTACTACAGAGTCAGGTAGTGAGTTCCATGCATCAACTACTCGGTTACTAAAATTGTATTTCCTGCAGTCAAGTTTGGAGTGGTTTACATTAAGTTTGTTTCTGTTATATGCTCATGTGTTGTTGTGGTTGAAGCTGAAGTAGTCGTTGACAGGGTGGACATTGTAGCACATGATTTTATGGGCTATGGCTAGAGCGTGTTTAAGGCAACATAGTTCTAAGCTTTCTAAACCTAGGATTGTAAGTCTAGTTTCATAGGGTATTCTGTTGCGAGTGGAGGAGTAGAGGGCTCTTCTGGTAAAGTATCTCTGGACATTTTCTAGAGTGTTTATGTCTGAAATGCCGTGTGGGTTCCAGGCAGATGAGCTGTATTCAAGGATTGGTCTGGCAAAAGTTTTGTATGCTCTGGTTAGTAGTGTAAGATTGCCAGAGCAGAAGCTGCGTAGGATTAAGTAAACAACTCTTGAAGCTTTTTTGGCGTTGTTGTTGCATGGGCTTTGGCACTTAGGTCATTTGATATGAGTATTCCAAGCTCTTTTACAGAGTGAGGGTTGTCTGTAAGGTCTTGTTTATTCAGTAGGAAGCAAAGTGTGGCATTTAGGGATAAATAACGGACAATAGTTTCAGGGATCATGTGCTACTTGGATGTTTTTTAGATTTAGTGATTTTTTTTGTAGAATATAGCTACCCCGCCTCCTCTACGGGATTCACAGTCTGACTGGAAGACGAGATAGTTTCTTGATGTGATGATGGAGTCAGGATAGGATGCATTTAGCCATGTTTCACAGACAAAAATAATGTTGAAGATGTCAGTGTCTAGTAGTAGTAGGAATTCAGACATCTTGTTGACTATACTTCTTGCATTGATTAGTTTGCATTTGAGATTGGTTTTGTATTTGAGATTGGTTTTGGGTTGGATTGAGGAAGTAAGAGGTGCACTTTCCTATTCTTGGTTAGTGGTGCTTGGAATGTTGTTTGTTTCCTTGCTTGGAAATAACTCATGATCCTTACAAATACAGAGGAAGAAAACTTTCAGCTCAGACTAAAAAAGTGCTTTTTCAAGAAGCAATTGGACTTTCTGGAAGGAGTTATACTCCTAGTAGTAATCCTTCTATTCCCCATCATCCAGTCAGAGCTGAAGAAGCTTCTTGGATGAGAAGCACAATGTCTTCAAAGAAAAACCAGAAAGTCCAGTTGTGTCTTGAAAAATCTAAATAATACAAATCTAAATAAATAATCAATAAATAATAAATAAATAAATAAATAAATAAATAAAATAAATTATAGATATCCAACAAGGTATTTTTACATAGTGTTTAACTCTCCCCCGTCAAACTGAAAGTAACGTGTTCCTTATACTATGTCTCTGGAAATAGCTATGTATTTTATTTCCTCCATACCTGTTCTGTCGGGCTCTCTGGTAGAATCCTCCCAAAAATTCACAGGTACAAATTTCAGACACACACACGTTTGAAAATTCAAAACAATGTTCTTTATAATGAAAATTCACTTAAACTAAGCCCTCTTTTGGTATAGCAAAGAGCACTAATCTCCAAACAAACTGGCAATTTATACAAGTCCCTTATCAATCCTGTGATACTTAGATTGCAGCTGTGAGGCAATTCAAAGTCCTTCTTTCACAAAGTGAAACACACTTTGCTCTGGTTTAGTTTCAAAGCAGGGAAAAATCAGCACACAAAAAGTCAAAGTCAGTAACGCAGTCACGAAACACAACGATCAGATAATCCTCCACGATGGCCAAACCCACAGGCTGCTCTTTATAGCAGCCTCACTAATTACCACAGCCCCACCCAACCACAGGTGGCCTCATTTTCTTTTATAATAATCTCTCAGTTGTTGTTGCCTATGCATCGCTCTCCACATGCGTGGCTGTATCATTAACTATTGTTCTGAATCCAAGGAGGAGCTAGATAATTGATCTCCTTCTGAGCTCTCTGCCACACTCTCCTCCTCCCTGTCTCTCATATCTTCTTGGTCAGAGGAGTCTTCATCATCAGATTCCACCGGGGGCAAAACAGGCCTGCAGCATGTGGATGTCTCCCCCACATCCACAGTCCTTGGGGCAGGAGCTGGGCCAGAGCTAACCACAACAATACCAAATAAATGTGTGCTATCCAATATGTAAATTGTGTCCTTCTAATATTAAAAGTCTTATTCCTCAGCAAAATCCATTATTTTATCCATGTCATTGTTGCAGCTTGATAATACAGTTCCCAATTAGGGAGGCCAAAACTGCCCCGATTCTTGCATCTTGTAACATCTTCAAACTTATCTTTCATCGTTTCCCTTGCCAAATAAATTTCAATATTGTTTTATTCAAATCATTAAAGACAGTTTTATCTATTTTGATTGGTATTGTTGAGAAACAATGAGCAAATATTTTGAAACATGTATTGCAATAACATTTGGAAACCTACACCCACACAGATCTTACACTCAGTTGACCCCAATGATCAAGATAATAATTATCTGACAATATTTATTTATTATATTTGTATGCCACCCTTCTCCGAAAACTTGCCCTGGTCAGGGCAAGCTTTCTTGTGATTAAAATGATTTTTCCCTCCACTTCATATTTTCTTAACTTATGGTTGCTATCGCTGAGGCTAAAATAAAATATGGCTGCTAGAGTCCCATCTATGAGAAGGTTCTTATCAGGGGATCATTTGGGAGCATTTGCAAATACTCCCTGAGCTGTTATAGCTATTTTGGCAGGCACTCTGTCTAGCACTTTGGGGGAACTCTATTGTCATCCAGGTCATGTGTATCTAACAGAAGCATTTGGACAACCTATTATACTTGGTTTGTATTAATCTTGAGGTGGGGGGAGTTGCATAGCATGTCATGCAAGGCTTACGGGGCAATATATAATACACATGGAAATAATGGTTAATTTATGAATCGGGTTAAGCGCATTGCATGAATGAACAAAGTAACAACTCTTTCTGTTTTATCAATGATGTCAGAAATTATGGCAGAGAATTGTTTATTTTATTTGTTTGTTTTTGTTTTGTTAAGTACATTTTGGAGGTATGTAAAGCTATAATAATATTCATATACATGATACTTGTAATAAAAAAGAAAAAGAAAAAAGTAGAAAGAAACATTAGATGTAATAATATTTATATGTATGGTGCTAGTAAAATAATAAAAGAAACATAAGGGACAGGGGACGGAAGGCATGCTGGTGCATTTATGCACGCCCCTTACTGACGTCTTAGGAATCAGGAGAGGTCAACAGTGGATAGTCTAAGGGTAAAGTTTTGGGGGTTAGGAGATGATATTACAGAGTCAGGTAGTGAGTTCCATGCATCAACTACTCGGTTACTAAAATTGTATTTCCTGCAGTCAAGTTTGGAGTGGTTTACATTAAGTTTGTTTCTGTTATATGCTCATGTCTTGTTGTGGTTGAAGCTGAA
This sequence comes from Erythrolamprus reginae, assembly GCF_031021105.1. Lineage (NCBI taxonomy): Eukaryota > Metazoa > Chordata > Lepidosauria > Squamata > Dipsadidae > Erythrolamprus > Erythrolamprus reginae. The sequence continues at coordinate 188,710,256 of NC_091951.1, read as the reverse complement.
GTAGTCGTTGACAGGGAGGACATTGTAGCACATGATTTTATGGGCTATGGTTATAGCGTGTTTAAGGCAACGTAGTTCTAAGCTTTCTAAACCTAGGATTGTAAGTCTAGTTTCATAGGGTATTCTGTTGCGAATGGAGGAGTGGAGGGCTCTTCTGGTAAAGTATCTCTGGACATTTTCTAGAGTGTTTATGTCTGAAATGTGGTGTGGGTTCTAGACTGATGAGCTGTATTCAAGGATTGGTCTGGCAAAAGGTTTGTATGCTCTGGTTAGTAGTGTAAGATTGCCAGAGCAGAAGCTGTGTAGGATTAAATTAACAACTCTTCAAGCTATTTTGGGGATGTTGTTGCAGTGCGCTTTGGCACTTAGGTCATTTAATACGAGTATTCCAAGCTCTTTTACAGAGTGTGGGTTTTCTGTAAGGTCTTGTTTATTCAGCTTGTATTTGGTGTTTTGATTCTTTTTACCAATGTGTAGGACAGAACATTTGTTGGTTGAGATTTGGAGTTGCCAGAGTTTGACTATTTGGACACAAAGTTAAGGTCTTTCTGGAGAATAGTTGTATTATCGGTGGTGTTGAAAAGTTTTACATGATCAGTGAAGAGAACACAATTGTTTGTAATGTGATCACAAAGGTCATTTATGTAGAGTATGAAGAGTGTTGGTCCAAGTACGCTGCCTTGGGGGACGCTACTCTTAACTGGAACAGGGTTAGATATGGCACTTCCTATTTTGACAACTTGTTGTCTGTTTGATAGGAACACAGTTATCCAACTATGGAGGGATCCTGAGATGCCATAGGATTTGAGTTTTAGAAGTAGTTTGTCATGAACCACTGAGTTGAAGGCTTTGCAGAAGTCAATATAAATTGCATCTATAGATTTTCCCTGATCGAGATGTGTAGTCCATATATTTTTGCAGTGAAGGAGTTGCAGGTTGCAGGATAATTTTTTTCTGAAACCAAATTGTTTGTTAGAGAGTAGGTTATTAGTTTCTAGTTGGAGAGTAATTGATTGGTTTATGATTGATTCTATGACTGTGAATGTGACACAGCCTAGTGAGATTGGTCTGTAGTTTTCAATTAGACTGGGATCACTTTTCTTGAAGATGGGGATGACCGTTGCTTTCAACCATAGCTTTGGTAGTGAGCTGGTCCTGAATGATTTTTCAAAGATTATGCTTAGTGGTTCAGCTATGGCTATGGAGAGCTTTATTAGAAAATATGCACATAGACCACCAGGTCCAACTGATAGAGAAGGTTTGAGGTCGTGTAATGAGGTCGTCGATTTGAGTTAAGTCGTTGTGAGTGTTTGGAGTGCGATTGGTGAATTTTGGGGATAAGCCAGTGCTGTTAACAAAGACAGAGCTAAATAATATTTTGAAGAGGTTAGCTTGGTTGATTCATCATGGCATTCTTTGTTGTTGGGTCCTTTTAGTGGTGGGATGGGTCTTGAATTCTTGAGTTTGTTATTTACAAAGTTGTAGAAGGCACGGTTGGATTTGGTCGCAGGAGGTTTTCTTCTTGTTTGCTGTGGTAGTTCAAACATTCTGCCTTTATTTGGTGACATATGTTTTTGTAGCGGCTTTTGAAGTTGGTTACATTACCTTTTTTGTTTTTCTGCCAGAGATATTTTACTTTTTGGTTTGTAGTTTTCTTATTGAGATGGGTAAGTTATTATTTTTTATTTTTTGCTTATGGTTGTTATTAGTGGGTACATGTAGTCTGATAATTGTTTTGATTTCAAGCAAGAATGTGTTGTAGATGTCATCGGTAGTGTTACAGCCAGAGAATAGAGTTTGCCAGTTAAGAATTGAGAGATCGGCGTCTATTAGTTCATAGTTGGCTTTTAAAAAATTGTACTTAGGTGTCGCATTATTAGGGTGAATCTTAGACTGGTGTAGGTTGAGGCTGAAGTTAATCATGCTATGGTCACTGTTGGAAAAAGGTTCCTTTATTTGTAGTTCATAAATTGTACTTTTGCTGTTGCAGAATATGAGGTGCAGACAGCTGTTGAGTCAAGTATTGTTTGTTACTAGTTGGTCGAGTCTCAGATTGGTGACAGCATTGTATATGGTTGTATGGATGGGTTCTGTAGTTCATTTGTTCTGGGTCCAGTTAATGTGGGGTAAGTTGAGGTCACCAAGGAAGATAAAGGGGTATGGACAGGAGGCTGCCCACATTAGTAGTGAGGTTAATTTGTTTGCATGTGTGATGTTGTAGTCAGGACCTCTGTAGCAAAGAAGGAAGCAAAGTGTGGCATTTAGGGATAAATCACGGACAATAGTTTCAGGAATCATGTGCTACTTGGATGTTTTTTAGATTTAGTTGTTTTTTTGTAGAATATAGCTACCCCGCCTCCTCTACAGGATTCACGGTCCAACTGGAAGACAAGATAGTTTCTTAATGTGATGATGGAGTCAGGATAGGAGGGATTTAGCAATGTTTCACAGACAAAAATAATGTTGAAGATGTCAGTGTCTAGTAGTAGGAGGAATTCAGACATCTTGTTGACTACACTTCTTGCATTGATTAGTTTGCATTTGAGATTGATTTTGTATTTGAGATTGGTTTTAGATTGGATTGAGAAAGTAAGAGGCACACTTTCCTATTCTTGGTTAGCGGTGCTTGGGATGTTGTTTGTTTCCTTGCTTGGAAATAACTCATGATACTTCCAAACACAAAGGAAGAAAACTTTCAGCTCAGACTAAAAAAGTGTTTTTTCAAGAAGCAATTGGACTTTCTGGAAGGAGTTATACTCCTAGTAGTAATCCTTCTATTCCCCATCATCCAGTCAGAGCTAAAGAAGCTTCTTGGATGAGAAGCACAATGTCTTCAAAGAAAAACCAGAAAGTCCAGTTGTGTCTTGAAAAAAGCACCTTTGGGACAAGTATGACTTTGATGACTGAAAATCTCCAGAGACTTTTAGCTCGAACAAGCTGATAAAGTACATGAAATAGGAGCTTTTCCTCTCTTTGTTTCAGACTTCTCCTCGGATACTCCTTCTCACGAAGAGTCACATCATCCTGGCTGATCCCAAGGCTGCTCAAGCTAAAACAGCGATCACCTTGAATGACATTGAGGGTGTTTCTGTCAGTTGCTATTCAGATGGGCTTCTTGTTCTGCACATTAGAGAGGTAAGTGGAGGTGGAACAGGAGGCAGAAGAGCAAAAGCCTTCCTCTTTCAAGATTGGGCAATGGCAGGTCGCCCTTGATTTACAACAGCTCATTTCGGACTGTTCAAAGTTAAGATGTTTATGTTTATGTTTATTTAGATTTGTATGCCGCCCCTCTCCGCAGACTCGGGGCGGCTCACAACAAAGTGCAAAAAGACAATTTATAACAAATCTAAATTTCTACTAAAAACATTTAAAAACCCCATTTCTAAACACACATACATACACACATACCATTCATAAAGATGACATTGGGAAAAGTGATTTATGACTATGACAAGAAACAAGAGCTGTGGTGGTGCAATGATTAGAATGCAATGTTACAGGCTTACTGCAATATTACAATATTCTGCCGACTGCCAGCAGTTCAATTCTCACAATTTCAAGATTGGCTCAGCCTTCCATCCTTTTGAGGTCAATAAACTGAGGACCCAGATTGTTGGGGAAAATATGCTGATTCTGTAAACCGCTTAGAGAGGTCTGTGAAGCACTGTGAAGTGGTATATAAGTGCTATTGCTACAGGTTTTTTTCCAGTGCATCACAGTTGTATTGCGGGCTCTAAGCCATTCCCCACTTATGGGATTTTGCCTTATGACTCTGAAATCTGAAGATGTGTGTGTATGTGTGTCTAAGTGCTAGTGCTATTTTCATATTTATAACCATAGCAACATCCATATGGTCCTGTGATCAAAATTCAGATGCATATTTGTGATGGTTAACGTGTCCCTTGGCTATGTGATCACCTTTTGTGAACTTCAGACAAGCAAACTTAAAGAGGATGTCAGGTCTGGCAGCCATCCTGGGCATTGGATCTTCAGGCCTGCCACATTTAATGCTGTGGGAAACTGGGAGGGGGAATTATATGGAGTTAGATATATACATAGTCATAATAACTGTCAGGGTTCCAAGTAACACCCCCAACGAAACAAAACTCTGAGGCTTGTGTTTCCTCAAAGTTCCATTTTATTAGAGATGCCATTTTGGCACATCTGGGAAAACCCAAATCTGAAAGTTTCTGGGTTTTCATACCCAAAAGAAAGTTCAAGTCCCTGACCCTGCACCCACATTTCCATCACACGCTCCAATCAATGCTCCATCCCAACTGGAGATGCTTCCCAATCACACCCCTCCAGGTGCAGGGTAGAGTGACCTTAACTCTTGGAGAAAGGAATGTTATTTTGACTGTATCTCCCCACTCACACAACACCCCCCCCCCAAGTTTTCCACAGCACAAATTGTGGCTGGCTTGAAGAACCAAGGCTCAAGATGGATTCCAGGTCTGATAGCCCCCCCCCCCCATCATCCGATAATCGAAGCTTGAAATGAGATCAAGAGAGTAACAGAAGGGGTTAATCAATATCATTTAACACCCCCCCATTTCCTCCAGGGGGACCACATTTTTCAGAGTATAAGATGCACATTTTTAGCCCCCCCCCAAAAAATTAACAAAATGCTTTTTAAAATAAATGCTTGATCTGAAGGGGCCCAGTGCTATTGCTTTTTTTAAAAATAGCAGAGAATAGAAACATCGAAACATAGAAGATTGATGGCAAAAAAAGACCTCACGGTCCATCTAGTCTGCCCTTATACTATTTCTTGTATTTTATCTTGTATTATCTTGAATAATTTATCTTGTATTATCTTGTATTATCTTGAATATTGTATACTTCCAGAAAGCCACATCAATTTTAACAGCATCTGTACAAGTATAGTCTGAAATGTAACTGTTTACATTTAATAGTATTAAATGTAATACTATTGCATTTGTTGTAATAGTATTAGTATTGTTTTAGTATTAAGATAAGGCAGTTGAGTTCAACCTTGACTTAGTCATGTTTGGAGTAAATCTACTTAAATAATTAGGAGGAGTTAATGTGACTACATTTAAGAAAAAATTCTGGCATTAAAATTCTGCCATAATGTACATTTCTCCAATTCTTTGCTATTTCTATGGGTCAGGCACATATGCACAGAAATACACAGCAAATTGTGTATATCATCTGTGCTGTTTGCTGTTTGGCAAATTGCTGGGAGGCAGAGGCCTTTCCCCCTTGTTTTCCTCTTCCAAAACTAAGGTGCATCTTACCAAGGCCTTATAAAGTGGTATTAACACTTCACATGATCTTGATTGTCTCACTCTGTTAATGCAGCTTAGAACTGTGTTGGCTTTTTTGTCAGCTGCAGCACACCGCTGACTCGTATTTAAATAATTGGACTCCATGATCCCTCTCACAGTTACTACTGTTGAGTGAGGTACCACCTATACTGTACCTGGTCATTCTTGCTTAAATGTAGAACCTTTCTTTTTTCACCGTTGGATTTCATTTCCTTAGATAGCGCCCAATGTTCAAGTGTGTCAACATTCTTTTGTACCTTAAGCCTAAGTTCTGGAAAGATATTGAGTATCTCCAACAAATGTGATTTTACTGTTCTCTTACAGTCTTCCACAGCGGACACCAAAGGGGACTTCCTCCTTATTAGTGACCATCTGATTGAACTGGTTACCCGGCTTCACCAGACCATGCTGGAGGCTACAAAACAAAAACTGAAGCTCCAAGTGGCTGAAGAGTAAGGACGGAGTTTTGGTGCGGGTGGGGAAAGGGAAGGGTTTGGGTGAGAGCTTTTATTTAAATTTTGGTATCTTGGTTCTGTTGAACTGGTACTGAAAACTTATCAAGATTTAAACTGAAAGAGTTCTGAAGATCCAAACATTCAAAGTCTTTTCTGTCCTTCCTCCAAGAGGGAGTCACTCCATTGTTAAGGTGACCAGGCATCCCGCTTTCTGCGGGACAGTCACACTTTTTTGAAATTTGTCCCGCATCCCGGGGCATTTTAAAAAAGTCCCGATTTTTTGAAACAAGCCACCAGGAAGCCGCGAAGAAGGAAGCTCAGCTTCTGGTCTTGCAGCTTTTTGCTCTTTGCCCCCTCAGCCTCCCGCAGCCATTGAGTAACACATCCAGTGCCCCTTCCCGCCTTTCTCCCCCCTTTTTATTTTTCTTTCTTTCTTTTTATTTGCTCGCTTCCCACCTCTTCCTCTTCTACTCTTTCTCACTCCTCGCCCCCGGCTCCACACCTTCCCATGGCCACTGCCATGGGGCTGAGCCGCCCAGGCAGGAGGGCTTGCTGGCCGTGACAGCAAAGGCAGAGGTAGGAAAAGGAAGAGCGGCTGAGGAATTCACCCCCCCTCCTCCAACAGCCCATCCACTGTGCTTGGAGGCAGGTGGGCGGAGCAGCATTTGCGCCGGGTGGAAAAACCTATCCGCTCCTTCCCAGCAGCAGCTGGCCCGGCGAAAAGAGATGGCTCTGGCCTGGCCCGGCGTTTGCCCCGGGGCCACCAATTGAGTGACTGAGTGCACTCTGCTTCTGCTGCTTCTGCTTGGGTCGGTGTCGGCTCAGAAGCAGGTGAGAGAGGCAGCGCAGGAGCCCGCCACTGATGGAGAGAGAGAGAAGAAAGGAAGAGAGAGAAAGAGAGACAGCAAGAGAGAGAGAGAGAGAGAAAGTGAGAGAGAGAGAGAGAGAGTAAGACACAGAGAGAAAGAGAGAGAGAGAGAGCAAGAGACAGAGAGAGAGAGAAAGAGAGAGAGGGAGAGAGAGAGGAAGAGGGGAGAGAGAGAAAGAGACAGAGAGAGAGAGAGAAAGAGACAGAGAGAGAGGGAGAGAGAAAGAGAGAGAAAGGGAGGAAGGAAGAGAGAGACAAAAAGAGGAAGGAAGGAAGAGAGAGAGAGAAATATTTTTTTGGCTAACCCCCCCCCCCCCTCCAATAGTGTCCCTCTTTCCCAGTCTTAAAATCTGGTCACTTTATCCATTGTAGACCTCGGACTTTAAAGGGAGTAAAGGGAGACTTTGGATCCAATTTTGCCAAATATTTCCTCCCATCCCCCCAAAATTAAAAAGAATATATGAGCTCTGGTGTCTCGGGAAAGGAAAAGGGGGCTGCCTTTAGTAGCCCTACTGGGCTTAAGAAAGCAGGCCTTGATGTCAGAAGCTATCAGAATATACAGATAAAATTTGCCACCAAATTCCCATTTGGTAATAACAAGCATATGGAAATTACTTGGCATGTACATCTGGAGCTTGTACACCCCTAATTATAGTTTGTATGGTTTGTTGAAAATTGTTTAGCTGCAGCAATTAATACATTTCACACCCCTTTTCCAAGTACTGTAAAGTAACTAATAATTAAATGAAACGTTTTAGCTTCAACAGCTTGTAAACATAAGTGTAAATCAGATCATCTCCACAGACTATTGAATATTATCTCCTATTTGACTGAAAATAGTACACTGCAAACCTATTAATGTATTTCTTTATTAGGGGCAGGACAGCTCCAAAATTGTCTAGCAGTGACTTTACATTGGAGTTAAATAGGTTTGCAGAGTTGATCTCCGCTCCCATCCCCGCCTTTCTTTCAAATCCATAGTTTACTTGATAAGTAAACTATCATGTTTTCCCTTGTCTGCCTCTTAGGGCTCAGAGAATGTGACTGGCTCAAGGTCACCTAGCTATCTTTATGCCCAAGGCAGAATTAGAACTCAAAATCTCCCAGTTTCTAGCCTGGTGTCTTAAACATTAAACCAAACTGGCTCTAATCTTAAAATTAAGATTATAGTTGTATACTCCCCCACACTTGAATACAAAGTTTTGATCAAACATGGCATGATAGAAGCATCCACAAGACAGACAAATTGCCATGCAATTTGACAATCTGACCTTTGATTTGATCTCTTACAGATTTCTGGTGAAGTTTAAGCAAGGCAACATCACTGTCAAACTTGTGAAAATAGATGAGACTCAAGGCACAGCTCCTGTTTGCAGAAAGAAAGGCAGCCATAAGATGGAGGTGTTGGTCCATTAAAGTGAAGTTATTGCTGATTCAAAGGCAGCTACGTTGGACAGTGAATCACGAAGTGTTGGGGATATGATTTAGACTTGACCCACTGCAGGCATTGGTGCCTTCTAGGTTTCTCATCAGAATGTTCACAGCATGGAGCAACAGGAATTGCATTACATTCCAAGGCCAATCAATGTATTTGCAGAAAGTGTAAATGGCACCTTTCACTGTCTTGTCAATATCTTCAGAAATGGCTTCTTTCTATAAATGCTTTAAGTGGAAAATTTGGGGAGAATGTTAATTAAAAACAAACAATTAAAATGAAACATCAACTTTGCTTTAATTAAAGCTGTTTTGCAAGGCTATACCGTCTTTCAGGACACCAAAGAACCAAAGCCTGAATTTGGCTACAGAGTACAACTTTATTTTGAGCTATTTGAATAATATCCATCACATTTTTATTTTTTTGCTTTTCTCCAGAGATATCCAACAGGGCAAGTGGCAAAGGTCTCTGCTCTAATTTGAGGACTTTTTGGTGTATAAAATGCTCTGAAGTATAAGGTGCATCTAGCTTTTGGGGAGGAAAACAGGAAAAAAATTCTGCCTCCAAGCAATTTTCTTCCTTGCAGCATAAAATAGCCTGTTTCCATTTCAGCACAGCATGATTAACACATGCAGCTGATTATCAGTTGGATTGGCCTTCCGATGATTAGCTGTTTCAAGCTTCAGGGATTGCCATAGCCTATTGCCACCACCTCGCGCCCCGTTTTCAGCCCCTGCATCCAGTTTTCAGCCTCCCTGCACCCTGTTTTCAGCTTTCCAGTGCCCCATTTTCCATCTGTTCTGAGTGGAGGGAATCAGAATGGGTGGAAAATGGGGTGCACAGAGGCAAAAAGAGGGAAGTGGAGGCCAAAAATGGAATGTGTAATGGCCGATCCAACCAACAATCAACTGCTTGTGCTAATCAGGCTGTGTTGAAACTGTAACTGAAACAGGCTGTTTGCTCTTTGTTGCAAGGAGGCAAATTTCTGGGAGGCAGAGGCCAAAGGGTGGGGGGTCAGCGAGTGGGTGTGGCTACATTTGGTGTTTAAGATGCACCCAAATTTTCACCATCTTTTGGGGGGAATATGTCTTATACTCCAAAAAAAATATGGTAATTTTAAAATGAATGGGAAACTAGCATGCTGAAAAGCAAATCACTAATTGCACACATTATTTCCAACAATGCCCTCGGCTACATAGACCAGAAACAGTTTTAGAGAGTGAAATGGTACGTAAGTAAAAATAAAGGTTGCCCATGCCCAGTGAAATCTGACTGCTCATTTCCATTTACTAGCAGAACGAAGACACATTTATTTATTTATTTATTTGTTTGTTTGTTTGTTTGTTTGTGTTTATCTATTTGTTTATTTGTTTATTTGTTTATTCATTTGTTTGTTCATTCGTTCATTCGTTCGTTCGTTCGTTTGTTCGTTCGTTCATTCATTCATTCATTCATTCATTCATTTATTAGATTTGTATGCCGTCCCTCTCTGGAGACTTGGAGTGGTTCCTATGGCCACAAAAGGCACAGAGAAGGCTGCTACCTTCCCACAGAAGTGGTGCCTGTTTATCTACTTGCATTTGCATGCTTTAAGCAACTATGTTGCCAGTTGCTGGGGCAACGTTTGCTTCCTCTATGGGTATTTTCTGATCAGCTATTCCTATGACACATTGTCAAAATTTCACATGTAAAATTGGTCAAAAAGCATTGGGTGGGTGCCTGGCTTTTTCATACATAGCCTGCCTTTCCACTAAGAAGCCCTAGGAAATATACTTAGGGCCGTCCCAGATTCCTTCTTAAAATAATTCTGTGAAATCACTTAAAGTTGAAGGAAAGGGATTGATTCAAAGTCATTCAGTGAGTTCAATGTGCAAGTGGGGATATTTTAACTATTTCGTCACATCAACATATTAAGTGGTTTTGTAGCACTTGCTTACTTATCCTGTTTATGGTAACTAATTTACTCAAAGCTGAGCAGATCAACAGCAGAAAAGCAAAAGTACATCAGTCAGAGTTTCTGAAGCAAAGGATTTCCTGAGTCATCTTGCTTCTCACAAGAGTCTGTAGAAAAGTAGCCAAGATTCAGTCCAAATTTCAGAGAGCCAAACAAGGTTTACCAGCTTAAGGTTTACCAGCCTATCTAGGTTCCAGAGTTTCAGGCTTCTTATACACATCAAAGGCAATGACACACTGGACATAATAAATCAGATGGTTGTCTGGGTCAAGCCTGTGAGATAGGTGTGTTATCTTTCCAGGGCCATCATGTTCCTCAGCGTTGTGTCCAGGGAAAAACTTCTTGAACTCGTGAAAAGTTTTCTTTCAAAATGTGCTTCCCTGGACACAACACCAAGGAATGCTACAGAGCTACAACTGTCATGCCTTGCAGCCCAACACGTCCCACTTGCCAGAATCTGGCAAGTGGGATGTGTCACGCCACCACCGCTGCCCCAAGGAACAGGACTTTGCAAAGATTGTTGTGCCATTGAATGCACTAATGATATCACTACCATGAGGTTTGACATACTGGCTCAGCCGCGAGCAGCCGGATGGTAGCTATGCTGGTTTGATGAAGTTTGCAGCAGTCCTGTACTTTGTGCATGCAATGACACAACAAGCCTTGCAGAGTCCTGCTCCACAAGGCAGCAATGGTGGGCCAGCCACTCTGCCAGCTACAAGAACAGGGAGGGGAAGTGGTGGCGATGGGACATCTAGTGCCATGCTTGCCGCCTACTACACCCCCAAATAATAAGTCCGCCACCCTGATAATAAGGCCAGGGCCATATTATGGGGGTCAAAAGAAAATAAGATCCTGTCTTATTTTGGGGGGTGCAGTAGGTCATCTAGTCCAGTGTTTCCCAACCTTGGCAACCTTGGAGTTGAAGTCCAGCTATCTTCAAGTTGCCAAGGTTGGGAAACACTGATCTGGTCCAAGTAGGAGACTCTACACCATTTCTGACAGATGGCAGTCCAGTCTTTTCTTGAAAGCTTCCTGTGACGAAGCTTTTAGCTGAATGAGCTTCACTACTGGAAGCTTTCAAGAAGAGACTGGACTGCAGGGTGGCGTAGAATGGGGGTGGGGGGGTTGGACTAAATGACCTGCAAGGTCCCTTCCAACTCTTTTTATGTTAAATGACATACTGTATTTTTCGGGTTATAACACGCACCTTTTTCCTTCTTAAAAGAGGCTGATAATTCAGGTGCATCTTATACTCTGAATGTAGCTTTCCCCCCCCCCAGCCCTAACTAGCTGCTAGCAATCTGCCCAGCTCTTACCTTGCAGGCTCTTTCATTGTTACTCTTTGTGAAGAATGTTTTCCAAGCCCTAAGACTTTGCAGGGTTTTTTCCATTCCTCTACTTGCTCCGAATGTTTCTTTCCAGGGGCTAATGATGTTCCCAGCTCTTACTGGCTTGCAAGCTCTTTCATTGTTACTCTCTCCGAATAAGGTTTTTTTAAAGTCCTAAGCAGGGGATAAAATAATATCCTGAACCTGACCAGACTAAGGACACTAGCCAGATGAATATATGGTAAGCAGATTCTTTCCCCTATTTTCCTCCCCAAAAACTAAGGTGTCTGAAAAATACGGTATTTAGAAACCCTGTAATCTTCCATGGACTACTATGCTGTGACTTTTCTTTTTTCCCCCAGGCAGCCCATTTTTTAAAAAGGGAAATCAGCTTGCCATACAATAAACACTTCTGCCTTTTCAAATTAAAAGGTGGGCAAAATGCCATTTGCCATTTAACGGAGCTATTTTTTCCAGTATTTCTTGCTGAATACATATCTGTACTAAATGTATCGTAGAGGCCTGGTCAAACATCATGAAAGTAAATTCATCTGCAGAAGCCAAGGGACCATTTGTTTTAGGCAACCAAATTGAAGTGCCCTCTAAGACAGTGCCTGGCTGCCAGATGAGACAGGGTGAGTCTATGGCAGTCTAAAGGAGCCAGAAGGAGCTGGGCAGATCTCGGACCCCAGCTGTCCATCTCCAAGGTCATGACCGAAGCCCTGCAGATCACTTGCACAGCAAGAAAATGTGCTCAGAGAAGCAATGAAGAAGAGAATGCTGTTTTGAAAACGAAACAACAAAATGCAAATTTTAACTGCCTTTATAGTTAGGCAAGGTGTGAGTTGAAGATGCTATCATAAGGCTATGTTCTCCAAAACGTTTTTATTAGGACACCTTACACCACAGGGGACAGGACACATTGACTCCTAAATTAATTTGTTCCATCAGAGCTTTATCTCAAGAAGATTAATAACCTGCTGTGGAAAATGTAGGGAATCTCCAGAAAGGCCCTGGACTGTTTGACTGCCTCAGACCAGTTTGCAAAAAAGGGTGTCACAGGAAACATATGACAGGTAAATTTAGGATTGAGCCAAGGGTGCGAAGTTACCATTCTGACTAACTGATGTCTTGAGGGTAATAAAGCTTTAGAATAAACCATTCTTTAACACAGAAACAGAAAACTAAGGCAGAAAAAGTCCTAGTGGTCCCTCGAGTCTGGCCTTTGAGGAGTTTTTTTTAAAATCTAAAGTTGGACCTGTTTATCTCAAGCATATTTAATCACAGTTACTGATAATCCATCAATAATTTCTAACCAACACTGGAAGTTAGTTCCAAGCTTCCACTACTCTTTCTTTGAAGTAATACTTTATAAAATTACACCATTCGGAGAGTGTGTGTCCCAAAATCTGTGAAGATGTCTAGTCATCCAGGTCATGGTTGCCGCAAAGGTGATTTTTCAGAAGGCAGCTGGACTTTCTTGTTCTTTGTTTCGAAGATGTTTTGCATCTCAGCCTGTTTTTTTCTTTTGAAGATGTTTATCTTGTCAGTTGAAGAAGCTTCTTGGATGAAAAGTGAAATGTCTTCAACAGAAAAAAGTCCAGTTGCCTCCTGAGAAAAGAGGACAAGATATATGGCATGAAAGATGATAAATTATATATTGGTGTAGTCAATAAGATAATTTTAGGCATTAGTTTGTCATTAGGTGGGTTCCTGCAGATTTGGAATGATTCTATAGATCCAGTAGCAGGAATCCCCCCACCCACTCGCTGAACTGGCAGTGATGGACACGCTCCGAACTTTCTATGATGACACCATATTTATTTTATTTTATTTTATTTATTTTATTTATTTATTTTGTCCAATACACAATGAGGGTTTTAGTGGGTATATATCAATATACACATAGTAAAATACATGATGAAGGTTATAGAGGAGATACTCATAGTAAAATATATCTAAGAAATAATAGAAAAGAAGATATAGGAATAGAATATATCAATGAAAGAATAGAAGAAGAGATATAGGAATAGAAGAAAGGTATAGGAGATATAGGAGAGCAATAGGACAGGGGACAGAAGGCACTCTAGTGCACTTGTACTCGCCCCTTACTGACCTCTTAGGAATCTGGATAGGTCAACCATAGATAATCTAAGGGTAGAGTGTTGGGGGTTTGGGGATTACACTATGGAGTCCGGTAATGAGTTCCACGCTTCGACAACTCGGTTACTGAAGTCATATTTTTTACAGTCAAGTTTGGAGCGGTTAATATTAAGTTTAAATCTGTTGTGTGCTCTTGTGTTGTTGTGGTTGAAGCTGAAGTAGTCGCCAACAGGCAGGACGTTGCAGCATATGATCTTGTGGGCAATACTTAGATCTTGTTTAAGGCGTCTTAGTTCTAAACTTTCTAGGCCCAGGATTTTTGCTTCTGTGCATGCAGAAGTTTGTTCACCTGTTGGCTCAGCTCTGCCTTCTGCCCTCAGGGGCATTGCCATTCATTCATGCTGCCCAGTGGTGGCAAGGCTGAGGGGGCTCAGCCTGAGCAGTTGATCACAGGCATAGAAAGTCACCCCTGTCGGTCCCCTCTCGCAGGATTCCCTCCCTTTATAGCTTATAGTTTATTAGATTTGTATGCCACCCCTCTCCGAAGCCTCGTGGCGTCTCACAGCATAGCAGTAATACAATACATTACAAATCTAATAATAAAAAATTAAATCCATTTAAAAAGACATTCTCGAAGGCATGGCATAGGACCAGACTATCTCTGAGACTGCCTTCTGCCACAAAAATCACAGCGACCGGTGAGGTCCCACAGAGTTGGTCTTCTTAGGGTCCTGTTGACCAAACAATATCGGCTGGTGGGACCTAGGGGAAGAGCCTTCTCTGTGGGGGGCCCGGCCCTCTGGAATCAGCTCCCCCTGTAGAATCGCATTGCCCCCACCCTCCTCACCTTCCGAAAGAGTTTAAAAACTCGTCTTTCCTGCCAGACTTGGGGTTTTTAGATCTTTCCCCCGACCAGTGAATGTTTTTAGTATGATTGTTGAATGATTGGTTTGATAGGTTTTCTTTAAATTGAATTTAATGATTGTTTTAATGTATTATTAATTGGATTCATATTATTCAGTTTTTGTACATGCTGTGAGCCGCCCGAGTCCTCGGAAAGGGGCAGCATACAAGCCCAAACAAACAAACAAATAAAACAAACAAACGTGTGTCATATTTGGTCATATTTATGAAACTCCTGAGGGATCCCTTCTGAGCGAGCCCTCCGGCCATGTCATGAGGACCTGCCTCGCCTTCTCCTCTCCATGCCTCTCTCAGAGAGAGACAAGAAAGAAAGAAAGAAAGAAAAGAAAAGAAAGAAAGAAAAGAATGAAAGAAAAAGGAAGGAAGAGGAAGAGGAAGGGGAGGAGGGAGAGAGAGGAAGGAAGGAAGAAGGAAAGAAAGAAAAGAAAGAGAAAGGAAGAGAGAGAGAGAAAGAGGGAGGGAAGGAGAGAGAGAGAAAGGAAGAAAGGAAGGAAGGAAGCAGGCCCCAGAATGTGCTTCTCTGTGCCTCTGACTCAGCAGGCGACTCTCGGCGGGCTCCACAGTGGGATCTTCCTGCTGCCTCTGCTCTTTCCTGCACCGCTGGGCACGAGTTAAATTGCAGACATGGACAGCAGACATTTCCTCCTGCTGAGTGATTTGCTGCTGCTGCCATCACCTTCTGTTGATCCTGAACTGACATTTGAAAGATATTGCAAAAAAGAGAGGCTGGAGTTACTGCTAATCTTATTGATTTGTAATAGTATGCGAAATTATTTTTAGAAATGCCACAGTCTTCTACCTTTCTCTTAACTCTAATGCCAGTAAAGCCATAGACTTTGCCTATACCCAAATTTCTCTGTGCATCTGAGCAGCCTCTTAGCTAGTGCAAATTTCCAGCATTTCCCTCTTTATTTCTATCACTGACTAGAATCCCCTGCCCAGGTCTCTGGCTGCCTGAGATGGAATGAAAAGAAAGTAATACACACAATGTTATAATGAAGGAAGGAAAGAGAGAAAGAAGGAATGAAGGCAGGTTATTGAAACGGATGTCCAAGTGCCACCTCTATGTTGGTTGAGGCAGATAGGATTCCCTTGGGTACCATTTATTAGGGGTCAAGGGAAAGGGAGGGTTTTGCCTTCTCTTTCTGCTCAATATCCCCATGTACAATTGGTGGGCCACTGTGTGACACAGAAGGCTGAACCTGATGGGCTTTGGCCTGATTCAGCATGGCTCTTCTTATTTTCTTATGTTATAAGTAAGTAAGTAAGTAAGTAAGTAAGTAAGTAAGTAAGTAAGTAAGTAAGTAAGTAAGTAACTAAGTAACTAAGGAAGGAAGGAAGGAAGGAAGGAAGGAAGGAAGGAAGATGGGAGATAGAGAGATGAGAAAGAGGGAGAAAGAAAAAGAAAGAGGAAGGGAGAGAGACAAGATAGTGACAAAGAGAGGAAGAGAGGAAGGGAGAGAAACTCTTTGCTATCAGTTTTAATTATTTCATTATTTATCATGTGTCAATATTTTACACTGTCCCTACACCTAGAGTGATTTTACTGCCTTTCTTTTGCCCAGAGCTACCACATATTTTTCAGGTATTTATATGCATTCAGTGTCTATAATTCAGAGCATAAATATGTGTGTGTTTATTTTGTACATCAGGTTGCATAAGTCCAGCTTAATATGCTATTACTGGTATGAGATGTTTTGTATACATACAGAGAAAGAATCTCTTTTTTTGATCTTTGACTTTTAGACTTGTTGTCAGCCATCAGCCATAATACTAATTATTTTTTAGAACAATATGCAGGTTGTATTACATGAATGGCTATTTTATATGTGAAATTATGACTGAAATATTTCTGCACCTATATTGGTTCTCAGGCGAATGTTCCCTCTAATTTTTTTTCGGTGTGGGCAGAAAAGTATAGTGTCTGAGCAGCAGTCCCTTTGGGCCTGGGCGGCATAAAAGTCAAAATAAATAAATAAATAAATAAATAAAGGATAAATAAATAAATAAATAAATAAATAAATAAAGAATAAATAAAATTGATCTAAAGAAATATAAAATTATTTTTAATTGCTGACATTCTGGATACTATTTTAACCTTTGCACTTTATGGAAACCATTCACAGACATGACATTTATGCAGAAATCGTATTTTATGCAGAAAAGTAAAGCATTTTGAATAGCAGAAGTTGTCACTAGAATAGGATGTTTTTAATGCATGAATAATGCAAAAGATATATGCTGATCTTAAAATTAAGTTTGGACATGACAATTTGGAAAACAAACTTATTTCAATTGTACCAATTCAGACCACACACAGTTCAATATTTGTTTTTTTTTAAAAAAAACTAATTTAAACTAATCTAAAACTAATTAAATAACTAAAGGTCATTTCTCATATTGGTTAGAATGGAAGATGCAATTGATGCAAGTTTTGAAAACATCTTTTGATATTTCATTTTTTGAGATAGAGTGCATTAGGTGCAGAGGGAATCAAATCAATTTTACTAGCTAGGTAAAAAAAACTCCTCAGTAACCATGATCAAATATAGCAAAGATAGTCTAACTATTATTAACCTTAAATTAATTCTCCCACTATGTTTGCCTATCACTATGTTTGCAAATATAATAGGTTTGATTTTAAAACTGCCCAGAACAACTGGTACTTCTTCAGATTTTTTAAAAAGGAAAACTATTTAGAAAGATTATGGTGGATATTTTTTTTAACAAAATTAGTTAGCCCTGGAAGCGCAGGCAGCCAGTACAAAGGTTTACGAGGAGGAGGACGAAACCAGGCCGGAGCCAGAGCTCCTTCCTCCCACCAGACAGGAAGGGAGCACGGCAATTGCCTCCCCAATGGGCGGCAGGAAAAGTTAGTACCCACCGGCAGAGAAGCAGCGCGTGTGGCACTGGCCGCCGCCTCTCCAAATGGGGACGCAGCTGCTCCCTGCTTGTTCTGCCCTGGCTTCTCCCAGCGCCACCTCCAAGTGCTTGAGTCGGCACGCTCTTCAGACCTACCCAGGCACTTGATCTGATGCTGGAGAAAGCCTGTGGGATGGCCTTGAATGGTGCGAGGGGGCTGGGCTCCCTCAGCCCCCACCCCAATCTTCTGCCTTCAGGGGTGCCTTTGGGAGGTCGCAGATGACCTAGGCGCATGCGACAGCAGCCCCAGAGCTGGAGAAGCCAGGCGGGGCTCAGAGCCCACAGGGGTTTCTCCCCACCCGACAGCTTGGGAGGGGCAGATCAGCTGTCGGGCGGGGAGAAACGGCACCTGCGCGGGCTTGGAAAAGTGCGCTGAGCTTGGTTCTTGCGTGCACCACAGCACACTACGCACTTTAGAGGGAACAGTGGTTCTTACTGTCAGGAAGTTTCTTCTTAGTTTTAGGTTGCTTTTCTCTTGGTTCATTATTCATCCATTGCTTCTTGTTTTGCCTTCTGGTGCTTGGGAAAATACATTCCCCCCTTCTTTCTGGCAGTCTTTTAAAAGCCTGTTGCTTATCACATTCTTGGGCAAAGCATGTGAGCCATTTCCTCCTTTCAATGGTCCATGAAAGTACATCTACAGTATGTAGATTATTAAGTTGAAAAAGCTGAATAACATTTTTTACACAACTTTAGATACGTTGAGGCTGGTTGTGAGAAGCAATGGCAGGGAGGGGAGGGGTTAGGTAAGGCACCCCTTAACATGAGTTGGCCACACCTACCCAGTCACATAACCATGAAGTCATATCCACCATCTCATGACCATCCAGCCACACCCACAAAATAAGTCACACCTACAGACCCGGTAGTAAAAAAAAATAGAACCCACCACTGAGTTTGTCCACATGTATTTCCCTTGGCCTCTGCCAGGATTCATTCTCAGGTTATTTTTGAAATTATTTTAATTTAGATAAGAAACAGAAAAGCTTCAAAATAAAGTGCTACCATCTTTTGGGTCCATATGAAACCCAAAGGCATTTTTATAAAATAAAAATGATGGACAACTAAAACCATGGTTGAAATAAGTTGTATCTAATGTGGCATTATCTTGTTTTCTAATGTCTATGCCCATTTTGATAGCTAATATTAGAGAGGGCCACTTTGTGACAGCATGTTCTGCATTCGTGCAACATTCCCATTTACTTAAAAAAAGTGAGGCATAAGGAAATCCATAGTTTTATTCATATTATCCATGCACAATGTCTTGCATTTAAAAAAAAAAACTAAGTATGAAAGAAAATGATGAAAAGCATCAATGTATTTGGCAACTTATGGTCTTTTCAGGAACTGTGTGCTCTAGCTCCCCATCTCCATCGGGACACACAGACCAGAAATTAGCATTGACAAAGGAGGTTTTCTCAAAAGGATGGGGATTACAGGTAGTCCTTGAGATATGACTGTAATGGAACCTGCCCGTCATGATTGTAAGTTGTAATGGTTGTAAATGATTTTGGGTTTTTGGGAGGGGTTTTTCGTGTGAACACAGTGGTCATAAGTGCATACCATTGGAGAAGGGGGCATGATCAGAGCCACAGCGACATAGCATAAATTTGGGGGCTCCAAAATTTCATTGAATCCTCCTGTTGTAGCGGGTCCTTGTGATCCAGAGCTGTCCTGGAGAGACAGTGAGCAACCGAAGCACAGGCTGGCATGGATGGGGAAATTGCAATTTCCCCAAAACACCAGTGAAAAGCTCCGGATCAGGTGATGTGTAAGACAGCTACGGTAGATCAACTGTCAAAAGCTGGGGCAATCACGCTGAAGAACTGAGAAACAGCGGAGTGAAATATCTAGGTGAAATATATTTGTTTTGGTCTTGTAAACAAGAACCCTATTTTTAAAGCTATTCTCCTTTAAGGAAGAATTGTTTTGGGGGGGTAACTTTGGAGAAAAGTTAAATGGAGCGGAAAAGTGGCTACCACTTCACATAAATAACAGTGGCAAACAATCAAAGACCAGAAAATTTAAAACCTGAGAAGACTTTTAAAGTATGTTTTTAGAAAAAACAGAAAGCAAGATTAGGATTTTTTAATTTTTATATTCTATATATTTTTCCTTTCTAAATGAGCTATTGAAAGTTACCAAAAGTTAAAATTGAAAGTAAATTTACTGAGTTCTGGAGTACAATACTGCCATCTAATGGATAAAGAAGGAAAATAACATGACTTTGGACAGTGCCAGATAACAAATGTCTGGAAGTTTTGTTTTTGGTTAGGAATAACAATGAAGAGACTTTGAAGTAGAAATCTGAGAGACTTAGTTTTCAATTGATTGGCTGTGTTATTTGAGATACCTATCTTTTTATTGTGGTGAAGTTTGGCTGGGGAGTCTATTAATATCTCTTTCAAATTTTTGGGAAGTAAATTCCTCTTTTAAAAATTTCAAATAAGAGACTGAATTATATTTTTTATTCATATTTTTCTTTTTGGTGAAATCTTTTTTCTTTCTTTTATTTTCTTTTTTCCTCTTTCTTTTTTTGATATACTTTTTTCTACTTTTGGGGCTTACTGATGAGCCGAGGTGGCACAGTGGCTAGTGTGCAGTACTGCAGGCCACTGAAGCTGACTGTAGATCTGCAGGTCAGCGGTTCAAATTTCATCATCGGCTCAAGGTTGACTCAGCCTTCCATCCTTGGGTAAAATGAGGACCCGGACTGTGGGGGCAATATGCTGGCTTTGTTAAAAAGTGCTATTGCTAACATATTGTAAGCCGCCCTGAGTTTAAGGAGAAGGGCGGCATTAAAAAATTGAATAAATAAATAAATTACTATCATATTTATGAGATTTATTGGATTAAGGTAACAAGAATCTAAATATTGTGATTGGGGTTTTGTTTTTGTTATACTTTTTATATTTTCATTTTTTATTCTCTATTTCTTTTTTATTTCTTGTACTTTTTATTTACCCTAATGGTGATTGATATTAATCAATCTGAATTATAAATATTGAGTGGAAAATGAGTAAGAAAGTAATTCCCCATTATTTAGCAGCAATGCGCCTTACAACACAGAAGATATATGAGGAGTGGCACAAGAAAAGTTGAATACTGAATTAAAAAGTTTATTACAGGCAATACACCAAGACTTGAAAGAGGTAAAGAAGAAAGTAAAGGAATGAAGGAGAAAATAGGGAAATTGGAAAAAAAAGTTAAGGAAATGAAAGAGATGATGGGGAAGACAAAAGAAAGAATCCAAAAAGTGTAAGAGAGGAGTGATTAAATAGAGAAAAAAGTGGAAGAGATAAATTTGAACACAATGATTTTAGGAGAAAATCATGAGGGAGCAATCATAACAATAGAGATGGATTGTGCTTACTATTATCTATGCTTTCAATACATTGAAGAAAAATGAGAAAATTTACTAGAACTAATAGCGGAGATTTTGACAAGCAATGATGGAAAGTAGAGATTTTGAATGAGGTTGATGGGACATTTAGAGTGCATACAAGATATGCTGTGAGACATAAATTACCAAGAGAAATACATTTTTAGACATGGCAAGAAATACTACAATAAAACACAAGATGAAATAAAATGTGCTTTTAAAGCAAATACCCAGAAGAGTGAGAGATATTAGAAAAAAGTATCAATTTTTGACTAATTGCCTTATTAGAGGAGGAGTGAATTTTAGATGGCTAATATCTGAAGGGTTATTGGTGAACTGGAATATAAAATGGGTGATTACAAAGGAGATGGCAGTATTAATAACAAGGAGGGATATGTGGGATTTTAAAGAAATTAAAGAAGCAGCTATAGACAGTGCCAAGCAACCTAGTTTTAGGTTGGAAGGATGCAACAAAATGAACAATACAAAACTGGTATCGGTACATGGTGGAACACATTCAATTTGAAATTATGGAAATAAAAATGAATATGATAAATGAAAATAAAGTGGAAAAACTGATGGGAAGGTGAGATAGGGTCAGAGGTTTTATGGCCAGTAGAACTCGAGACTGCGCCACAAAGAATAAATTGGAATCACTCTATATTTTGCAAATATGTTGATGTTCCCGGTATTTAAAATATTATAAACCAGTACACCCTCATTTGGTGGAGGGATTTAATGATCGATGTTGGGTGGCGGGAGCACCATTCACTGTGCACTGTTTTTGTGTTGTATCTGTTTATTATAAAAATCAATAAAAAAAATTTTTTTAAAAAAATAAAGCATTATTGGTGAACTGAAAAGAACAGAATTATAGACTAGACACTGGATAAAGTGGAATCATTTTATTATTTATATATTGGGCTCTTAGACAATTGGAAATCAATTTAAGAAGAAAAGAAGAACAAAAAGACAAAGAAAAAAGAAAAAGTCAAATAATAGAACTACAAGAAAGGAAAAAAAGAGGAAAAAGCAGTAAGATAAGGAATTCGATCAAAAGAATGTAAGGAACATAGAGTAACTAACACAATTATTTTCTGTTACACCCCCTTCCCAGGAAGAAGTAAACATCCCCCCCCTCCAAATTCTCCGCCGGGATGACTGTTTGCAGTATTTAGCACATTTTGCTGAAAAAACTCAATAGGCTTAGTGTAATTGAGGGGTAATGTGTTAAGTGACACCTTAATTTATTGGGCTACATGCTGTCTGCTGCCAACATTTTTAGACACAATAAACAGTCTTTCCTTGTCTCCCACTGTAGTCACAGTGAAGCCAAGCGCTACATATGCTTCATCATATTTCCTCGTCTTAGCTTTCAGGAGACTTACGTTTGTCTCATTATCTCCATCTCTCTCCTCCTTTCTTTTAATCCCTGTTAAATATTTTTCCATGGTGTCTCTTAAGGGTTTGTTATATGCACTTCATATTTTGACAGGAAAAGGAGAACTGAAAACAAAACAAGAGCTAAAGGACAGGAATAAAATATGAAAAAAATGTAAGATTGCATAAAAGAATTCAAAGTTACTGGAATACCATCTCAGAAAAATGGAGAAAGTACAGCAAAGGAAGGAGGAAGGGAAGAGAGGAGTAAGAAGAAAGAAGAAAGAAAGAGGGGGAGGAAAGAAGAGGGGAGAAGAGAGTGAGGAGAGAGGGCAGGAGGGGAAGTAGGGAAGAGAAGAAGAAAAGGAGGGGAAGCAGGTTTAGAAAGATAAAGGGAAGGTAAGAAGACAGAAGGAATGAGATGGGAGGATGATAAAGAAAAGCAACCTTGAACTGACAAAGAAATAAGATAAATATATTTGTATAAAGATTTTGTAAAAGAATGAAATGAGATGATAAACATGTGAAAATGTCTGTATGAGAATAAAAATAAATAACTTTTTCAAGAGAAAAAAGTAAGTGCATACCTATTGTGGTGCAGTTTTTCTGGAAACCTTAAAATAAAGTCACATGACTGTGGGACATTACAAACAACTCTAAATGTGGCCCTATTGTCGAACACCCAAAGTCAGGACACATAGTCACAAAGGGTTGACGATATTCAGAATTTCAGATCTGCATTGTAAGTCCCTGTTTTCAGATTGGTTGTAACTTTGAATGGCTGCTAAGTAACCAGTTATAAGTCAAGGACTACCTACATTAGATTTCCAGATATTTCCATACTGCAGTTCTCAGCATTTTCCACCATTGTTCCTGCTGGCTAGGGCTGCAGCCAATCAGATTGCTTTCCCACAACCTTCAATTGATTTCACAGGTGGTGAAGGCTTAGTTTCTGTAGCTCTTTCAGGACATAATTGTCTCATTTGTGTTGTTTTTGTTTTAATTGATATGCTGCATCCTTATCCTGTGCATACAAATATTTCTAATGATTGTTGGATTCTTTATCATAGGCTTTTATATTTCTAAGGATTTATGAGATTTTTATCATGTGGTTTTAGATTTCCAAATGCACAAATTGTATTGCAAACCTTGAAACGTTGCTGTAATTTTACATGAATTTTGCTAAAACTTTTGGCTGCATGTCAATGTTTCAAATACAAAAAATACAATGTTAATCTATCCTGGTGCCTGATAAACATAGAAACATAGAAACATAGAAGTCTGACGGCAGAAAAAGAACTCATGGTCCATCTAGTCTGCCCTTATACTATTTTCTGTATTTTATCTTAGGATGGATATATGTTTATCCCAGGCATGTTTAAATTCAGTTACTGTGGATTTATCTACCACATCTGCTGGAAGTTTGTTCCAAGGATCTACTACTCTTTCAGTAAAATAATATTTTCTCATGTTGCTTTTGATCTTTCCCCCAACTAACTTCAGATTGTGTCCCCTTGTTCTTGTGTTCACTTTCCTATTAAAAACACTTCCCTCCTGGACCTTATTTAACCCTTTAATATATTTAAATGTTTCGATCATGTCCCCCCTTTTCCTTCTGTCCTCCAGACTATACAGATTGAGTTCATTAAGTCTTTCCTGATACGTTTTATGCTTAAGACCTTCCACCATTCTTGTAGCCCGTCTTTGGACCCGTTCAATTTTGTCAATATCTTTTTGTAGGTGAGGTCTCCAGAACTGAACACAGTATTCCAAATGTGGTCTCACCAGCATTCTATATAGTGGGATCATAATCTCCCTCTTCCTGCTTGTTATACCTCTAGCTATGCAGCCAAGCATCCTACTTGCTTTCCCTACCGCCTGACTGCACTGTTCACCCATTTTGAGACTGTCAGAAATCACTACCCCTAAATCCTTTTCTTTTGAAGTATTTGCCAACACTGAACTGCCAATACAATACTCATATTGAGGATTCCTTTTCCCCAAGTGCATTATTTTACATTTGGAAACATTAAACTGCAGTTTCCATTGCTTAGACCATTTATCTAGTAAAGCTAAATCATTTACCATATTACAGACGCCTCCAGGAATATCAACCCTATTGCACACTTTAGAGTCATCGGCAAATAGGCAAACCTTCCCTATTTGCCGATGACTCTAAAGTGTGCAATAGGGTTGATATTCCTGGAGGCGTAAACAATTTAGCCAAAACTCCTAACATTACTAGTCTACTTGTTCACCTATCAATTGACAATGCTAAGAATAAAATCTCCGGTTGAGAGAAGTTGGCTATGAAATCAGTCATCTACCTGTTTAATAGATATCAAACAACTACAGATTTCTGTCTTCTTCCAGCCCTCATACTTTTGATAGATTTTTTGAAAAAAATGTGGAACAATGATGTGTCCTTTGTCTTCTTCCCAGATGGCTTTGGAAAATCCTTGTTGCAAGCTAGCACCACTTTGTATGTTTTCAGTTGTCCATCATACTGTATTCCCAGCTATAGTCTACTACCAGAATGGCTTAAAAACCAGCTCTGTATTTTCCTCCCCTCCCTTTTTTTCCTGTATCATTATAATTCTTTTAAATTTTCAGATTGCTTTGCTTTCAAAGGAAGAAAGGTTCAGATGTGCCACACCAACTTAATCATTCCGTTTTATTCCACAATGAGGTTACGATGTTTTTTTTAAATATCATTTAAAAATGAAGCTAAGACACAAATTGTTAATATTGTGATTCAAACAGTATAGACAAATGGCAGATTGTGAAATCGCTCCTACAATATTAATTTGGTTAGGATTTATGGTGATTGGCATTAAAAAGTAACTCTGAAAGAGTTGCGAATAAGCTAAGCAACAAATAGTAAAGCTGACTTTCCCAAGGGCTCTGGCAGATGGAGAGGCTGGAAGTAACCCTGTAGTAGAAAACCAAGTGAGTAAAAAAAGTGTACAGAAGTGTAAGATTATGTGTGCCCGAAATAGTAGTCTCAGAGCAAATTTTCCCTGTATATTAGTTCTCAAATTAATAGAATGCAGTCAGGCGGATCATTTACCTACAGACTGTTGGGATTATTTGGCTGGAATCCTCTGCAGTCTTTGAGCCAATCCTGATCTATGTCATAATATTGCACAGCTATGGCAGTTCCAGGTAGCCGTTACGTATAAGTTGGGTTGACAAAATCAGAAATGAAGTGATAAGCCACTTGGGAAAGCCAAGGGAAATCATCACACCATAAAAAAGCGAAAATTAGCATATTTTGGACATGTGATGTGACATCCAGAAAAAATATGGCACTTAAACCTCCAAAGAAAAACTGAAGACAAACGAGGTGTAAGCAGAAGAAGAACATCATCATGGCTTCAAAATCTAAGGAACTGGTTTGGACAAAACTCAACGGCACTTTTTCATATGGCTGTTGATAAAAATAGGATCGCCAACATCCGATGACGGATATGGCACGAGAAGATGGCAGTTCACTAAACCTACAATAGTTTAATGACAGACATATGGAGGTACATCTTTCCTGCCACCACCAGTTATCAGGACCTCAAAGATCCAAGGTAACATACCAAGTTGGACAGATCAATGGTCCTATTTAAATTAGGGAAATTTTGTACGCTCTTGCCCTGATAATACTTTAGGGTCAAAATCTAGATGAGCATCACTTCTACAAACGATTAGAACAGGTGGATGGTGGGAATACCCATACCCACAATAACTATGTAAGAAGGAAATTGGCCTGATGTAAGGCAGTGGTGGGTTCCACATACCTCCCCTACCGATTCGCATCGCGTCAGAAGTCCACTGTGTCACATCGGGGAAATGATCCTCTGCACATGTGCAGAGGGGTGTTTGCCAACCAAAGGAGCGGTGACCAGAGGACCGGTTTGGGGGCGTGGCCACCGGCTGCTGATTCAGCAAGCAAGGACAAATTTCCACCACCGGTTCGGGCAAACCCACCACTGATATACGGTAAAGGTAAAGGTTCCCTTTGCAAATACGTGATGTAAATAAAGATAATTTAGGATATACAGCATTCTGGAAAGAAGTATCATATAATAAAAGGAGAGCCTCTATAAACCCACCTAAGAATGAAAGATTCTAAAAACAAATAGGTTTCCAAGCCCAATCCACAGTGTCAAACTTTCCTCTTGAAAACTAGCATCTCTTCATCCTAAGTGCTCCCTTTTGGTTGAGGGTAAGACCACAAAAAGAATTGATCAGTTAGCCTAGTTGGCATGTAGCTCATAGGGAGGTAAAAGAGTTTGGCATCCCAACCAGCTGAGTAGCGGAAGCGAGGATGTACTGCAGTCAACGCATGCTCCATGCAGTCGGTAACCAGATGAAGTTTAGAATTGCAGTTGGCTTGCAACTCAGTGGTTCCTTTCATCACTACAGAAGGAGAGAGGGTGGGAAAAAACAAAATAAGAATACAAAATATAAATTAGAAGCATCCTAAGCTCTCATTTAACAATCCTGTATACAAATGGCCTAGACCTGTGATGCCGAACCTGTGGCATCTGGAGCCGTATCAGAGGGCATGCAAAGCGTTGCTCTATGTCAACTCCAGCATGTATGCGCGGACTGGCCAGATGATTTTCGCCCCTGAGGAAGACCGTTTAGCCCTATGGATGCTTCAGGGAAGCTTTCCTGAAGCCCTGGAGTACAAAAAAACACCCAACAGGCAAACCGGAAGTTCAGAAAAACAGATTTCCGGTTTGCCCGTTGTGCTGTTTTTTGCACTTCGGAGCTTCCCGAAGTTTCCCTGAACCATCCAGAGTGCAAAAAACAGCACAACGGGCAAGTCCGTTTTCCAAACTTCTGGTTTGCCTGTTGGGCTGTTTTTCGCACTCTGGGGCTTCAGTTTGCTTCCCTGAACCCTCCGGAGTGCAAAAAACAGTACAACAGACACACTGGAAATCCGTTTTTCTGAACTTCCGGTTTGCCCGTTTGCATTTTTTCCACCGTCCCAGGCTTTGGTGAAGCCTGTGCGCATGCATGAGGATGAGGGGATTGTGTGCATGTGTGGACGGGGGGGGGGAAGGGGAGGTGTGTGGGCACATGAACGCATGCTAGCATGTGCACATATACCCTTTTGGCACACGAATTTAAAAAAAAACGTTCGCCATCACCGGCCTAGACCATATCTATTCTTATAACTTTTATTCATTACAAATTTAGGTGCCTGGAATTAATATTATTTATTTATTTATTTATTTATTTATTTATTTATTTATTTATTTGTTAAACAAGTATAGTACAGGTAGTCCCTGACTTATGACATCGATCCGTTCCTATGGGACGTCGTAAGTCGAATTTCGTGTAAGTCGGAATATTCCAATTTACACGAATATTCTGATTTACATGGTGGCAGCGGCAGCTGCTTCAAGGGACCAACAGCCGGTCCTTCTCGGCGCTGTGTTGCTGCAGCCTCCAAAGTTGCCGCCGCCTCCTCTGTTTGGGCGTGGGGATCTCGCAGCACCGAGAAGGACTGGCTGTTGGTCCCTTTCAGCCACTGTTGCCTCTCTTTGGGTGTGGGGGTCTCCGTGGGGTCTCTAAAGTTGCTGCCGCCGCCCACCACAGAGATCCTCTTGCCCAAACAGAGGTGGCGGTGGCAGCGGCTTCGAGGGAGCTTCGGCTCCGCTGCTGTCCCCAGGTCGTTGTAATGACAAATCCTTGTAAGTCGGGGACGATGTAACCCGGGGACTACCTGTATTATAGTACATATTAACATAACATAACATAAGTAGAACGTAGCAATAGAAAGGATAATAAGACAGTAGGACAGGGACATTAGGCACAAAAGTGCACTTATGCACGCCCCTTTATAGACCTCTTAGAAAAGGGGAGAGGTCAATTGTAGATAATGTAAGGGAGAAGCAACAATAGAGTCAGGTAATGAGTTCCAGGCAGTGACCTCTCTATTGCTGAAATCGTATTTTCTGCAGTCAGGTTTGGAGTGATTTACATTCAGTTTGTATCTATTACATGCTCTTGTGTTGTTGTTGTTAGGGGTGAAGTAGTCACTGACAGGGAGTACATTATGATGTATGATTTTATGAACAACAGTTAAATCAGTTCGGAGACGACGTAGTTGTAAATTTTCTAGATTTAATATTTGAAGTCTGGAGGAGTAGGGTAATTTGTTACATGAGGAGGAGTGAAGGACTCTTCTTGTAAAGTATTTCTGGACTCCTTCGATTGTATTAATATCTGATATGCAGTGTGGATTCCACACAGGTGAGCTATATTCTAGAATAGGTCTGACGAATGTTTTGTATGCTCTGGTTAATAAATCAGTGTTTCTAGAGAAGAAGCTAGGTTTACAATTCTTAATGCTTTTTTGGCAATGCTGTTACAGTGGGCTCTAGCACTTAGGTCATTGGAAATGAGTACTCCAAGGTCTTTGACTGAGTGAGGGTCCGCTGTTAGTTCAGTTTTACCAAGTATGTATTTAGTATTCGGATTCTTTTTTTATAAAATATCTCAGGATAAATATAAAATAATCAATGTGGTAAGAATATATTCATCCAGAAATAATGCTCAGGGTGACAGCGTAATGTAGAAGACTTTCTGTAGATATGGCATTGGACCAGATTACCTCCGGAACCGCCTGCTACCGCACGAATCCCAGTGACCGATAAGGTCCCACAGAGTTGGCCTTCTCCAGGTCCCGTTGACTAAACAATGTGGTTTGGCGGGCCCCAGGGGAAGAGCCTTCTCTGTGGCGGCCCCGACCCTCTGGAACCAATTCCCCCCGAAGATTAGAACTGCCCCCACCCTCCCTGTCTTTCGTAAACTACTCAAGACTCACTTATACCGCCAGGCATGGGGGAGCTGAGATAGCCCTTCCCCCTAGGCCATTACAAGTTATGCATGGTATGTTTGTGTGTATGTTTGGTTTTATAATAGGGGTTTTTGTTGTTTTTTATTATTGGATTGTACATGTTGTTTTTATTATTAGCCGCCCCGAGTCTATGGAGAGGGGCGGCATACAAATCCAATAAATTATTATTATTATTAATTATATGTGACTCACTGCATCAAACGCATTGGCCCCAAAAGATTGATGTCTTTTATCCAATTAACAGGGGAGATTCTAAGTAAGTCCCAACCAGGCATACATCATGCCCACAGCAGCTGAGCAATCAGTGTGTACTAAGGGGGGTCACATGAGGAGAAGGAGGAGGAGGGCTGTCGCCGGGGAAGCCACCACTGCATCTCACACTTACTCCTCACTTGCGGGCCTGTCCCCCTTTCCGTCTTACCTTCCCCCCAGATCCCATCCCCACCTTGTCAGCTCTTATGTTAGAGAGGTTGGCATGGGCCACAATCGGGTTGGGCCAGTGTCTCGGGATGGAAAGCAGGTCACAACAGTTGGCAGGGAGCTGCAGGAGAGGGGTCGAAAAACCACATGTGGTTCTGGAGCTGCAGGTTGCTGACACCCATGCTAAGGGGACCCTCTGCTTCTTCTACTCAGGTCTCTCACCTCACGTGAAAATATAGGAATGGATGGTGAAACAGAATTTCTACCCATTCTATTTGATAGAGAATATCACATCATTTCATAAAATTGAATTTTATTTCCTAGATGAGGAAATAAGTTTCTTAAACTTCTTGGATAGCCTTACTCGAATTAAATTCTCCTTCCGGGAAGAAGCAAACTTAACATTCAGAGTTAACAACCACAGGGTCAGACTGCCCATCTGTTAAGAAACATTCTCAGCTCTCTACAGTTGAGCTGGAAGTCCTGGACTCCATATTGTGTGACATCAGGCTTTGAGAAAATAGGAGAATCAAACTCACGTGACTTATAATAACTCTCTCCGTAAGCTTCCTTGGTTTCTTCTGGAAGACGCTCCCAGATTTTCCTGAAGTTTTCAAGCAAGATTTTATCGTTGGTGATTGCAGTTTGGAAGTAACCTGGCTCTATTATGCAGACTTTCACTCCAAAGGGGGAGAGTTCAAGCCTGAAAAAATATATATATATATTACCTACTATAGGTCCTGGAAGATAATTATGGCTGTGACATCTTGAAAAAATGTGGGAGCATGGACAAAAGGAAAGAACGGAGAGTAAAAAAAAAAGTGGAAGGAGAAAAATACAACAAATAAAGCACAAATTCTACATGTTGTATGAAAAAGTTTTACAGTGGTCCCTCGATTTTCGCGGGTTCGAACTTCGCGAAACGTCTATACCACGGTTTTTCAAAAATATTAATTAAAAAATACTTCACGGGTTTTCCCCCCCTATACCACGGTTTTTCCCACCCGATGACGTCATATGTCATCGCCAAACTTTCATCCGACTTTAATAAATATTTTTTTTAATAAGCTTTAATAAATAAACATGGTGAGTAATAATCTAAATATTGCAATTTAGCGGTTTAAAGTGTTAAGGGAAGGCTTGTGATACTGTTCATAGCCAAAAATAGTGTATTTACTTCCGCATCTCTACTTCGTGGAAATTCAACTTTCGCGGGCGGTCTCGGAATGCATCCCCCGCGAAAATTGAGGGAACACTGTATATTACAGATTAATCTCCCCAAAGAAAGCATGGGGAATAATGTTAAAGTTCTTACTTTTATACACTGCTTGTATAGCACAGAACATAATTTTTTTTACATGAAGGTAAAATGTCAGAAGTACAGGTCAGTCCTTAATTTACAGCAGTCCATTCAGTGACCGTTCATTAAAGTTACAACAGCGTTTTAAAAAGTAACTTATGATTGTTTTTCAGAGTTAAGACTTCTGAAGCATTCCCATGATGATGCAATCAAAATTCATATGCTTGGCAACTGGTTCATACCTATGACTGTTACTATGGCATGGGATCTCCTTTTGCGACCCTCTGACAAGCCAAGTCAATGGGGAAGTCAAATTCACTTAACAACCGGGTTACTAACTTGTAGTAATTGTAGTGAGTCACTTAACAAGTATGCCAAGAAAGATTGTAACTGGGTGCAAAACTCGTGTAACAAATATCTCACTTAACAACAGAAATTTTGGGTTCAATTGTGGTCGTAAGTCGAGGACAACCTGCATGTGGCATTAGATGAATGGGAAGAATGAAAAAGGATGCTTGGTGAAATGATGAAACAAAAGTGACTGTAAATGAGGGATGAGGAGAAAAAAATGGAGGACAAGAGAAATAAAATTTGACAGAGTGTTTTGGGAGGGGGAAAGAGTTGGCTCCCCCCCCCAAAGAATATAATATTTATTTATTTATTTATTTATTTATTGGATTTGTATGCCGCCCCTCTCCAGAGACTCGGGGCGGCTAACAGCAACAATAAAACAGTGTACAATAGTAATTTGGTATTGATGATTAAAAATCAATTAATATAAAAACCAAACATACATACATACATACCATGCATAGAATTGTAAAGGCCTAGGGGGAAAGAGGATCTCAATTCCCCCATGCCTGGCGGCAGAGGTGGGTTTTAAGTTGTTTACGAAAGGCAAGGAGGGTGGGGGCAGTTCTAATCTCTGGGGGGAGTTGGTTCCAGAGGGCCGGGGCCGCCACAGAGAAGGCTCTTCCCCTGGGTCCCGCCAGGCGACATTGCTTAGTTGACGGGACCCGGAGAAGATCCACTCTGTGGGACCTAACTGGTCGCTGGGATTCGTGCAGCAGAAGGCGGTCCCTGAGGTAATCTGGTCCGGTGCCATGAAGGGCTTTAAAGGTCATAACCAACACTTTGAATTGTGACCGGAAACTGATCGGCAACCAATGCAGACTGCGGAGTGTTGGTGTAACATGGGCATATTTGGGAAAGCCCATGATTGCTCTCGCAGCTGCATTCTGCACGATCTGAAGTTTCCGAACATTTTTCAAAGGTAGCCCCATGTAGAGAGCGTTACAGTAGTCAAGCCTCGAGGTGATGAGGGCATGAGTGACCGTGAGCAGTGACTCCCGGTCCAAGTAGGGTCGCAACTGGTGCACAAGGCGAACCTGGGCAAACGTCCCCCTCGCCACAGCTGAAAGATGTTTCTCTAATGTGAGCTGTGGATCGAGGAGGACGCCCAAGTTGCGAACAAATCCCAGCAGCAGATTAGGTCCCACAGAGTTGGCCTTCTCCAGGTTCCAGCGACTAGACAATGTCGTCTGGCAAGACCTAGGGGAAGAGTCTTTTCTGTGGCGGCCCCGGCCCTCTTGAACCAGCTCCCCCCAGAAATTCCGCAAAGGCCTTAAGACCTATCTATGTCGCCAGGTCTGGGGCAGTTAGAGCAAGCCCCCCTTTTTTTCTGACCAGGAAATGTTATGTTTGGGTGTGATTGAGTTAATTGATTGGTTTTTTTAAATATAAGGGGATTTTAGTTTAGAATTTTAACTATTAGATTTGTACGCATATTATTATTGTATTGTATTCTGTGAGCTGCCCCGAGTCCTTGGAAAAGGAGGGCATACAAATCTAATTAATAATAATAATAATAATAATAACAACAACAACAACAACAACAACAACAAACAACAACAATAATAATGTATGCATGGGTGTGTGTATTTACTATGTCTATATAGTAAAGCAAGAAAAAGATGACCCAATTTTTTAAAAAAATACTATTTTTATCTTATATATACAGTATATAGGCTGCCTGACTGCCACCTCTGAGTAGCTTACAATTAAAACTTTTAAAAAATATATTACAAAAGAAGAAAGAACTATGAGTAGATTAAAAACTTCATCTAATAGGGGCTCAACTTTCACTTTGCCCTACAGCCTGGGAGAACAGCCAGGCCTTTAATAGCCTCTCAAACATCCCCCAGGTGGGAACCATCTAGATCTCTAGGGGAATATAATTCCAGAGGGGAGGCATGACCCATTGTGAAAAAGCAAATTGCTTAAGAAAATTGCAGGCACCTGTGCCACCTTAACAAAGAACATCTGCTTTCTGCAATATGACACTGCTGGATTAATGGCATCCATGCCATGTTCCCTCTGTCCAATCCCACCAAACGGGCAGGAAAAAAACAGAGACAGGTGATCCCTCAAATAACTAAGCCCCATGCCATGTTGGGCTTTATGGGCAATAACCATGAGTTGCTGGCAGTTGTGGCTAGAAGAGCCTTTGCACAATTTGTGTACCAGTTGTGCCTTTTCCTGGATTTGAATTTCCTGTGCTCACTCCCTCAAGCCTTGGTCATCTCACGCTTGGACTACTACAGTGAATTCTATATGTGGTTACCCTTGAAGAATATCTGAAATCTTCTACTGGTACAGAACATAGCTGCATAGGCAATTCTTGGGGCCCCTAGCTTGGGTTATGTTGCACCGCTATTCTGTGATATACACTGACGGTTCTGCATCCAATTCAAGGTGTTGGTTATTACGTTTAAAGCCCTTCATGGCATGGGTCCAAGCTATCTTGAGAAACTGGCTCACCCCAATGGCATTAGCCTGCCCCAGCTGTCCAGATAGGAGGAGCATGCTGTGAGCCCCATCAGACAAGGGATTTTGGCTGGTGGATTCCAGAAGAGCCTTTACTGCCATGGCTCCTGCCCAGTCTAGAACACCATGCCCCTTGAGGGCAAATCTGCTCCTACCCTTTTGACCTTCTGAAAGTCCTTGAAGATGTGGCTATGCCAATTAGCCTAGAGCCTAATGGCAGTGTGGCAAGTGGGAGATGTCAAATGGAGTACAAAATGCTACACCTCCTCCCTGTGTGCACTTGGCTCCCTCTTCTCCATCCTGCTTAGTTTTACAGACAGACAGACAGACAGACAGACAGACAGACAGAGATAGATAGATAGACAGACAGACAGACAGATACAGAGATAGATAGATAGATAGATAGATAGATAGATAGATAGATAGATAGATAGATAGATAGATAGATAGATACATAGATAGATAGATAGATACATAGATAGATAGATAGTGTTCTGTCTGGGTCACTCTGGAAGCCAATACCAACCCAAAAAGAGAAGCCAGACACACCGGTAAAAGGCAAAGGCAGTTTATAAAATTCAAGAAAAACACAGGTAATAGAAAATGTCCTTACAAACAGGAAAACGCTGTATCTTCAAATAGATCCACGAAGGCAAAAGTCCATGCAGCAATACAGGATTCTTGCTGCCAAGACGAGGCTGTAGATAGCAGACCTACACCTCCCACGGGTCCCAAACTGCTGGGCCACAAGCCAGGAACAGAGACGTCGAGAACAAAGCAGGACACCGTAACTCCAACTGATAACACTCCACATGGCTTCAAGGGCTTGCCTGCCTTTTAAACCATGCTAAGGAGGACCACACCCAAACCCAGCTGTTCCTAATTCAGTGCTGATAATACTTCTTTAATTGCTCCTTTCTTTGATCTGAACGTCTCTGTCGCATGTCAATGACGGCTTGTGCTTCATCACCTAATGACTCCAAGCTACTGGCTGGGGAGAGCCCCCCCCCCGGGCTCTCATGCTGTTCTCCTTCATCCCATTCCTGACTTTCCTCTCCCCCGTCCAACTGTTCAGCTCCCTCCTCTTCACTGTCATCCTCCTCCAGGCATGGAGCCAGCAGAGACACAGCCGGTCCCTGAGCAGCCTCAGGCTGAACCACAACAGATAGCTAGCTAGCTAGCTAGACAGACAAACAGACAGACAGACAGACATAGATAATACACAGGCAGGCAGGCAGGCAGGTAGGCAGGCAGGCAGATAGATTTTCCATTCTCTGATTCTTTTTAATTTAAACTCTGCTTGTTTCAGCAGTCCGATAACAGACCTCTAGATATTTTTGGACCAGAGGTGGGTTCCTCCCATTTCAGACCGGTTTGCCTGAACTGGTAGTGACCCACTGGTGATGTCACAATGATGTCACCAAACCAGATCGGTCTGCGTCGGTCCATGGGTGCCGCCATATTCATTTATTTATTTGAATTTTTTGGAACATTTTAGCACCGCCATTTTGTTTTGGGCTTTTTTCCCCTTGGGGTATTTTCCACTGCGCATGAACACACATACACATGCAACCACTCAGAATAGGAGGAAGCGGACCAGCAGCAAGGTAAATTGGAACCCACCCCTATTTTGGATGTGAACTAATTTTCAGAAAGGGTAATACAAATTTAGAGCAAAAGGGAGGAATCTAGTTTATCTGCCCTATTCCCTTGCGAGTATTGTCTAAATGATTCTTGCTTGTCTGGCCTTTCTGCATGCTTCCAGGAGGTTATGTGTGGGTTTGAGGCTACAATAGTGGGATAACTAGGTCTGCCTTTTTTCTCTCCCCTTCCTCCCAGACAAGGGCCCAGACTTCTCCAACCTGGTTTGCACACCAAGAGGTAAAGCATAGGGCTTCACCTCTTATAACTCTGACCAGCAGGGCCTTGGGTATAGAATTATGGGAAGCCAAGGCAAATGCATCTGGAGGAAATCAGACTGGGAAAGACCGAATTAATTCAAGCTGTGTGAATTTAAAATCTCACAAAGGATTAGCTATTCACACTGCGCTAACCACAAGGTGTTTTGTTTGGAACTCATTGTGAGCCATGAATTCGGTCACTTAGTTTGTAATGTCATGTCTGGGAGTCTTGATGAAGGGGGTCATTTTTTTAAAAAAATATAACCCTCTAATTGTATTTTTAACAATGGCACACACAAAAAAATCTGCCTTGTCATAGTTATGTTAAGTAAGACAATTCCTAATCAATTAAGCACTCCAGTGAACAGCTCCCATCTTGCCTTGTAAAACAAGGGCTGTTGTGGTACTGCAATGAATATTTTTATAATGGCCAGAATGGGCAAGATTGTAAATACAATAGAGTCTCAGTTATCTGACATAAACGGGCAGGCTGATAGTCGGATAGCTGAAATGTTGGATAATCCAGACTCTACTGTACTGCTTCTGTCCCTGGGTGTCTCTCTCTCTCTCGCTTCCCTCTTCAACTCTTTCTCTCTCTTTCGCCTGCTTCCATCCCCGTTCCTGTCTCTCTCTCTCTCTCTCTCTTGCCCACTTCCATCCCCGGCTCTCTCTCTCTCTCTTTTCTTGCTTGCCCGATTACGTCCCCGTCTCTCTCGCTTGCTCGCCCGCTTCCCTCCTCGGCTTTGTCTTGCTTGCTCAATTCCCTCTTCAGCTCTCTCTCTCTTTCGCCTGCTTCCATCCCCGTTCCTCTCTCTCTCTCTCTCTTGCCCACTTCCATCCCTGACTCTCTCTCTCTCTCTTTTCTTGCTTGCCCGATTACGTCCCCGTCTCTCTCGCTTGCTCGCCCGCTTCCCTCCTCGGCTTTGTCTTGCTTGCTCGCTTCCCTCTTCAACTCTCTCTCTTTCGCCTGCTTCCATCCCCGTTCCTGTCTCTCTCTCTCTCTTGCCCACTTCCATCCCCGACTCTCTCTCTCTGTTTTCTTGCTTGCCCGATTACGTCCCCGTGTCTCTCTCTCGCTCGCTCGCTTCCCTCCTCGGCTTTGTCTCGCTCGCTCACTTCCCTCTTCAACTCTCTCTCTTTCGCCTGCTTCCATCCCCGTTCCTGTCTCTCTCTCTCTCTCTCTCTCTCTTGCCCACTTCCATCCCCGACTCTCTCTCTCTCTCTTTTCTTGCTTGCCCGATTACGTCCCCGTCTCTCTCTCTCTCTCGCCCGCTTCCCTCCTCGGCTTTGTCTCGCTCGCTCGCTTCCCTCCTCATAGCTTGCTTCCCCGTCGTGGCTGTCATATTTGGGGGCGTGTCTGGGGGGCGGCGGTGCGGAAATGCCTACAGCCATGTCTCCAAGCAGCCACCACTTCGGATAATCCAGAGTGTCGGATATCTGAAGGATGGATGACCGACTACCATACTACAAATATGGCTTTGCAAATCAAACCCATCTATGCTGGGGAATTACTTGGTTTCAGAGAAGCATGCGCTTGAAGCAGGTGGAAGGCTGGAGAGAAAAAGCAGGGGTATTCAGTAGGAACTATTTCTATATTTTGGATATAAATGGGTGACAAGCACCTGTTTCAATGGGAATAAACTGCTGACATTGAAACTGAGATCTTTTGGGAGAAATCAACATTTACAATGCTGCGTTAACTTCATTTTTCGGACTGTATGCATTTGTGTATATTTAATAAAGTTTTACCTGCAGGCATAGAAATTTCTAGATGTACAGCCATAATTGAGTCTGGGATTGTGGCTATAAATTGTGTTGGTCATTAAGCAGGTCACCACATGACCGAACCCAGTTTTACAACCTTTTTGTCATGGTCATTAAGTCACCATATTTATTAAGTGAAGACGCCACTTCTTTAGTGCAATGGGGAAACCAGAAGTGCTGCTTTCCAGCAAAAAAGCCATAAATTGTGGTTCTGTGACTGCAGGACAATGGAAACAGCTGTAGATGTGGGCCAGTTGCTGAATGCAGTCACGTGATGTGTATCTATGTGTATGTGTGCGCAGGGGTGGGCAGCAGGCAGGACGGGGTGGAATGCAGTTCCACCGGCGGAAATGAAGATGCATGCGCAGCTCCAGCTGATCGGTGGCTGTCACTTCCTGGATTACTGGTCTCGGCTCGGCTCTCTTTTTTTTCCTGCTGCTGATGCTGCATCTGCGCTCCTTGCTTTTTTCCTCTTTCCTCCTTCTTGGCCTCGGATGAGCTTCCCTCTCTTCTGCCCAGCTCCCCTCCAGCCTCACACTGCCACCTCCTGCCTGAGGTGCAAGCAGAAGCCGTGGGTGGAAGCGGCGCTAGCAGCATTTATGCTTCTGGCAGCACCTGTTCGCCTAGCTACCTAGCCTGAGGCGGGGGGTGAGGCGACCCAGGAAGAAGAGCGTGGGAAACGTGAAGCAAATTGTCACCCCCAGCGAGCGACACTGGTAAGGTTGTAAGTCGAGGACTTAACAGTTCACTTGAATGATGATGATCATTCAAGCACTCCCACCTGATCACATGGCCAGCAAGCCACTCCTACCCAGTCATATGACCATTAAGCCACACCCACAAAATAAGCCACACTCACAGTGTGGCAGTAAAAATTTTGGCTGCCCATTACTATGTGTGCACCATCTGAATCAAATCCAGGTTGTAAGTAACTTTGGAAAGATCCACCATAATTTTGAATGGGTTGTAAGCAGGGGTGGGCTGCTGCCCGGATGGGGGGGAATGCAGTGGAGTAGCGAAAATGGAGCTCCACCCCAGAGCACCCAATTTGCACTGAAAGATGTTGAAAGAAAATGCAGGGCGACCTGTATAAGCCACGCCCACAGTGTGGTAGTAAAAATTTTGTTAGCCCTCCACTGGTTGTAAGCGACAGGTGATAAGTCAAAAGGGTCTACCTGTATTCTACTTCATTTTTTAACCAGCAAGATTTACACTGATTTTTATGTTTGTAGTCTTTCTCTCACGCACCTGGATCTAACTCTCAGATCTGTAATAAATCAGACTTCAATTAAGTCGGTCAGACTTCAATTAAGTCGGTCAGACTTCAATTAACTTGTTTATTTGCAAGTTAAAGCAACGGAACAGCGATACGTAACAATAACAGAACGAACGTAGAATGCACGAACAAGAGCGCCTCAGACCCTTGACAGCTCTATTTATATAGCAGCTGTCAGCCCCAACAACCAATCCGGACACAGGGATTTTCCCGCTTTTGTTGTCGCCCAATCCTGGGCAGCTTCCCCATTGCAAGGGACACAACAAGATCTTTTAAAGGAGACCTCACTCAGTTTTGCTCACCAGTCTCCCTGCACTTGCAAAGGTTTAGCTCAATTTAATTTTGTGTTGATTACAGTTCAAAACTGACTTTTTCTTCTTTCAACCTGAGCCAAACATCCATGAGTCACACTCTCTGTTACCATTAGCAGAGGGATTTCAACATAGCTGTGGCAAAACATTCTTATTACAGTATGTATGTGTGTATGATTTATTTTATTTATTTATTTATTTATTTATTTTATTGATTGATTGATTGATTGATTGGATTTGTATGCCACCGCTCTCCAAGGACTCTGAGGAATAATTATCAATCATCTGTTTATGTACCAATTTTTCTCTTACTATAACATTTAAAAAAAAAAAAAGAATAAAGCAATTGGGGCATGCATGATGTGTTGGTGGGGGTCAAAATCCCTAAATGGAATGGAAAAGTTTCCTCAGCATTTTGGAATGATAAAAGAATGGTCCAAGTTTGGATTGCGAGTACTGCATTTAACTTTGGCACTAAATGAGAAAATTGATCAGTTTGCAGTTATACTAGTGTTGTATCTGTGGTGAAATCCAATTTTTTTTACTACCGGTTCTGTGGGCGTGGCTTGGTTGGTGTGGTGTGGTGTGGTGTGGTGGGCATGGCAGGGGAAGGATACTACAAAATCTCCATCCCCACCCCACTCCAGGGGAAGTATACTGCAAAAATCCCCATTCCTTCCCCACTCCTGGGGGAAGGATATTGCAAAATCCCTATTCCTTCCCCACTCCTGGGGGAAGGATACTGCAAAATCCCTATTCCTTCCCCACCCCAGGCGAAGGATACTGCAAAATCCCTATTCCTTCCCCACTCCTGGGGGAAGGATACTACAAAATCCCTATTCCTTCCCCATTCCTGGGAGAAGGATACTGCAGAATCCCTATTCCTTCCCCACCCCAGGGGAATGATACTGCAAAATCCCTATTCCTTCCCCACTCCTGGGGAAAGGATATTGCAAAATCCCTATTCCTTCCCCACTCCTGGGGAAAGGATACTGCAAAATCCCTATTCCTTCCCCACTACAGGGGAAGGATACTGCAAAATCCCTATTCCTTACCCACTCCAGGGGAAAGATACTGCAAAATCCCTATTCCTTCCCCACTCATGGGGGGAGGATACTGCAAAATCCCTATTCCTTCCCCACTCCTGGGGGAAGGATACTGCAAAATCCCTATTCCTTCCCCACTCCAGGGGAAGGATACTGCAAAATCCCTATTCCTTCCCCACTCCTGGGGGAAGGATATTGCAAAATCCCTATTCCTTCCCCACTCCTGGGGGAAGGCTATTGCAAAATCCCCATTCTTTCCCCACTCATGGGGGAAGGATACTGCAAAAATCCCTATTCCTTCCCCACTCCAGGGGAAGGATACTGCAAAAATCCCCATTCCTTCCCCACTCCTGGGGAAAGGATATTGCAAAATCCCTATTCCTTCCCCACTCCTGGGGGAAGGATATTGCAAAATCCCTATTCTTTCCCCACTCCTGGGGGAAGGATACTGCAAAATCCCTATTCCTTCCCCACTCCAGGGGAAGGATACTGCAAAATCCCTATTCCTTCCCCACTCCTGGGGGAAGGATACTGCAAAATCCCTATTCCTTCCCCACTCCGGGGGAAGGATACTGCAAAATCCCTATTCCTTCCCCACTCCGGGGGAAGGATACTGCAAAATCCCTATTCCTTCCCCACTCCAGGGGAAGGATACTGCAAAATCCCTATTCCTTCCCCACTCCTGAGGGAAGGATATTGCAAAAACTCCACCCCCATCCCACTCTAGGGCCAGCCAGAGGTGGTATTTGCCAGTTCTCTGAACTACTCAAAATTTCCACTACCAGTTTTCCAGAACCTGTCAGAACCTGCTGGATTTCACCCCTGTGTTGTATCCTGCAACCTTTCTGTAAACTAATACTGTTATTATTGTGACAATGGCTTTTATATTCTGTTTGATGGAAGAATTTACCCCACCGTCCCATTTGAATTTTTGCTAATGCTGTTAACAGAAAATGGCACTTACCTGAGACTATCGGAGAAAGATTCCACCCCATATTTTGAAGGACAGTAACCACCGCCAAAAATACTTAATCGCCCCATTATGCTGGCAATGTTGACAACACGTCCCTTGGCTTTTCTCAACAATGGTATCATGTGTATGGTCACATCAATCACCCCGAGTAGATTGATATCTATTATTTTCTTGAAATCCTCTTTGCTTAGCCACTCATTTGGGGCAGTCGGGATAGAAACACCAGCATTGTTTACCAATCCCCAAAGTCCTAACAAGAAGAAGAAAAACAGGGGATGTCAACTATGTGAAAAGAGCCCTCTACAGTAGCATTCCTCTAGAATTCCATCTCTTGTTATACGTTAGGCAAGCCAAACCTGTTCTTGAAATATCTGAAGTAGACAGCTTAGAGTTCTAATAGCAATAGCACTTAAGACTTACCGTATTTTTCGGCGTATAAGACACACCTTTTACTATTTCACTTCTTTTTTTCTCTTTTTTTTTTACTCCTTATATTTTTTCTTTTACAAATACTTTACGCAATCGTAAATCTGTTTTCCTAACCACCTTTCTACAGACATCTCTCCTACTATCCTTATTACTAGTTACTACCTTTATAGCTCTTAAATAATAGGATAAGTTAGATAAATGAAGTATTGATAGTAATAAGTTACAAATGTGAACACTGAAATTTTGTTATAATGTAAGATATATACTTTGAAATACAATACTTTGTAATAAATACCCTTATTCTTTTTTAAATTTATGTACCCCTTCTTTCCCCCTCATTTACCCCTTGTTAATTAATAAACTTTATTTTTTAAAAAAAATAAAAATAATTTTAAAAAAAAGACAAACCTTTTTCCTCCCTAAAAGAGGCTGATAATTTGGGTGCGTCTTATACTCTGAATGTAGCTTCCCATCCCCCACCTCTCAGCCCTAACTATCTGCTAACGATCTTCCCAGCTCTTACCTTGCAGGCTCTTTCATTGTTTCTCTCTGTGAAGAATGTTTTCCAAGCCCTAAGACTTTCCAGGTTTTTTTTTTCATTGCTCTAACTTGCTCCAAATACAGTGGTACCTCTACTTAGGAACGCCTCTACTTAAGAACTTTTCTAGATAAGAACCAGGTGTTCAAGATTTTTTTGCCTCTTCTTAAGAACCATTTTCTACTTAAGGACCCGAGGAGAGAAAAATTTTCCAGGAAATTTGAGAGCGGCACGAAGGCCCGGTCAGTTTCCTGCCATTCCCCCTTTAATCCCAGCCATCTTGGGCTTTTCTGGGCTGCCAGAGGAGTCTTTCGGAGGCGCTTAAGGAGGCTTTGGCAGTCCAGAGTGAACAAAGCATTTTCTTTTCTCTGGGCGCTTGGACAGGGAATAAATCTTTGTCAGCACCCAGAGAAAAGAAACACTCCCTTCGCTCTGGGAAGCCGAGGAGT
Source organism: Erythrolamprus reginae (assembly GCF_031021105.1). Taxonomy (NCBI): domain Eukaryota; kingdom Metazoa; phylum Chordata; class Lepidosauria; order Squamata; family Dipsadidae; genus Erythrolamprus; species Erythrolamprus reginae. The sequence continues at coordinate 188,668,113 of NC_091951.1, read as the reverse complement.
CAGCACAGTGAAGGAAAGGCGCCAGCTACAAAGCGAGTGAGCAAGAGGAAAGGGGAGCCCTCCAGCTTGGGAAGGAAGAGGCAGCAGGTAGCAGCAGCAGCAGCCAGTGTATGGGAGGCAGCCTCGCGCCAGGTGTATTGGAGGTGCGTGCTCCTCATCGCCACCTCAGAGTCCCTCTTTTTTTTTAAGCCTTAAAGTTTTGGATATTTTTGATTCCCCTCACCTTACCTTCTTCCTTCGGCAGTGACTCTCCTCCTCTTCTTCCTCCTCCTCCTCCTCCTCCTCCCACCCAAATTCCAAGCTTTTATTTCTTTCCTAATGGGTTTGCATGCATTATTTGCTTTCACATTGATTCCTATGGGAAAAATTGCTTCTTCTTAAGAATGTTTCTACTTAAGAACCTGGTCACGGAACTAATTAAGTTCTTAAGTAGAGGTACCACTGTATTTCTTTCCAGCCCTAACCAGGTGCTAACGATATTACCAGCTTGCAAGCTCTTTCATTATTACTCTCTGCGAAGAATGTTTTTCAAGTCCTAAGTCTTTGCAAGGTTTTTTTCCATTGCTTTACTTACTCTGAATGTTTCTTTCTAGGTGATAATGATGTTTACAGCTCTTACTGACTTGAAAGCTCTTTCATTGGTACTCTCTCCGAATAAAGTTTTTTTAAAGCCCTTAACCAGGGAATAAAATAATGTGCTGGCTAAGGATGCTAGCTAGATGAATACCTGGTAAGCAGATTCTTTTCCCTACTTTCCTCCCCAAAAACTAAGGTGCGTCTTATATTCCGGTGCATCTTATACTCAGAAAAATACGGTATACGCCGCACCACAGTGCTTTACAGCCTTCTTTAAAGCGGGTCCTCATTTTATTGACCTTGGAAGGATGGAATACTGAGTCAACCTTGAGCCAGTTAGGGTTGAACTGCCGAACTGCCGGCAGCCAGGAGTCAGCAGAAGTAGCCTGCAATACTGCATTCTAACCATTGCGCCACCATGGCTCTAAGATATCTGAACAGTATCCCATGAAAACAGAACAAAATTAAGTAACTGATAAATGTTTCTTTCTCTTTCAACATCCTCCACTTTGTTATATCAAAACTTATTGGAGTTCATAAAAGCAAGGGAGGAAAGGATAGCTCAAACACACCTCACTAATATTATCTCAAGGATCAACAGTTAAGGTATTGGGTGAGGAACAAGGAGGCCCATGTTAATATAAATGTTAATAAACTGAGCTTAGGTATGCAAAGTCCAATTCAGCTCTCAAGAGCTGGGATTTATGGAAGCCTAATCTCAACTCACAAACTTGGGAAGGTTAAGTAATATATTTGGCACCTCTCCCTAGTCAACAATAAGACACATTGCAATATATATCTTGGTCACTTATTTTAGAATTATGTTTGCTTAAAAAGGGATAACAGCATTTTGACTTTGGCCACATATTATTATTATTATTATTATTATTATTATTATTATTATTATTGTTGTTGTTATTATTATTATTTTATTAAATTTGCATGCCGCCCCTCTCTGTAGACTCGGGGCGGCTCACAGCAATAGCAGAACACAATGTAAAATACAAATCTAATATTTAAAACTAAAAAAATTAATTTAAAAAACATACATACAACATACAATACATAAATTATATAGGCCTGGGTCTTAAAAAGGCTGATGTGAATCTAAAACACCTGGAGTGTATTAGGGCAACAGTTCTCTCCAGTTTAATACTGGTAACTTTTGCCTCCAATATATACTGTACTAAGGTACATTTTCCATTGAAAGAAGAATGTTGCACAATAGTCACATTGCCCAACATGTACAGAATGGCAGTGTGTAGAGATGAGATTAAAAGAATGGACTTCAGACCTAGGGAAACTAGGGTCAAAAATTCCTGCTTAGTATCTTTTTTTTAAATTTATTTATCAGTTTCAGAGGCCTGTTGTCACAAAAAGCAGGGCCAATCCTTCTAAAAAGTCACCCTAATTTACACAAGAAGAATATTATCCCATTTTTGGACAAACCCTAAAGAAAACCCAAGATTGCCTGAATTCTGTGCTAACCTTTGTCTCCTACTTGGCTTTTCACCCATTCCGTTGCTTTGTCCAAATTTTCTGTGCTGGTGACATCTATGAGGTTGGTCTGCAACCGTTCTGATGTGACTTCTTTCAGCTTTTCTGCACCCTGCTGGGTCAGACAACCTGCCAAGACACGAAAGCCCTTTGCATCCAACTGCCGAGCCAGGAGATTGCCAAATCCAGAGTCACAGCCAGTTATGAAGACATATTTCTCTGTCAGGTTTGGCAAAATCTCTTTTTCACGGTACCAACGGAAGAGGAAATAGAACCCCAGCAAGGCCGCCACATAAAACCACATGGTCTTCAAATACTTCTGTGGTGGAAGAAAAGAACGTTATTGGAAATATTAGATTATCAACAAGCAGAGGGAAAGGAGGTGAAAATAATCCATAAACAATTTATTGAACAAACCTCATGCTTGGATTCACACAAACTATACTATAACTCAAGTTTTACGAACCATAGTGGCTAAGAGTTCCTACTTTACCATAAGCCAAGCAGCTGAACTTAGTATCATTACCTTTCAATGTTTTTTATCTGCTGTGTTTTTATAACAAATGATTTTAATGCTTTCAGTGTTGTTATATTGTAAGCTGCCCAGAGTTGTTGGATATGAGATGGGTGGCAAATAAAGCATATAAGATAGATAGATAGATAGATAGATAGATAGATAGATAGATAGATAGATAGAGATAGATAGATAGATAGATAGATAGATAGATAGATAGATAGATAGATAGATGATAGATAGATAGATAGATAGACAGACAGAGAGACAGAGAGACAGAGACAGACAGAGACAGACAGACAGATGATGATGATTATAGGTAGGTAGATAGATGATAGGAGAGAGATAGAGATGATAATGATAGATATAGGTAGGTTGGTAGGTAGGTAGGTAGATGATAGAGACAGGAGAGAAAGAGAGAGAGAGAGAGAGACTTTCTCTGGCAATCTGACTTTACATGGAAAAGCAGCAAAGAGGGTGACCATAACTTTAAAATACTTAGCTAAAAGATGACATTTGGCCAAGAATACACAAAGTGGACTTCAGCAAGGCATTCAAGTGCAGACAACTGCCCCCACACCCAAAAATGCTGTTATATTAATTTCCTACTTTAAAAAACTTTGATGCATGAATCTCTTCTCTCATACACCAATGCGTGCCTGCACACACCAACACACACTTCACCACTACTTTATCCCTGTAGCGGTTCTCTAAAATCAATGAAGTGAAGAGAGATGACTGATCCAAATCCATGATTGTGCAGCCAGGCGGTAGGGAAAGCAAGTAGAATACTTGGCCGCATAGCTAGAGGTATAACAAGCAGGAAGAGGGAGATTGTGATCCCGCTGTATAGAGCGCTGGTGAGACCACATTTGGAATACTGTGTTCAGTTCTGGAGACCTCACCTACAAAAAGATATTGACAAAATTGAACGGGTCCAAAGACGGGCTACAAGAATGGTGGAAGGTCTTAAGCATAAAACGTATCAGGAAAGACTTAAAACTCAATCTGTATAGTCTGGAGGACAGAAGAGAAAGGGGGGACATGATCGAAACATTTAAATATGTTAAAGGGTTAAATAAGGTCCAGGAGGGAAGTGTTTTTAATAGGAAACTGAACACAAGAACAAGGGGGCACAATCTGAGATCAGTTGGGGGAAAGATCAGAAGCAACATGAGAAAATATTATTTTACTGAAAGAGTAGTAGATGCTTGGAACAAACTTCCAGCAGACGTGGTTGGTAAATCCACAGTAACTGACTTTAAACATGCCTGGGATAAACATATATCCATCCTAAGATAAAATACAGGAAATAGTATAAGGGCAGACTAGATGGACCATGAGGTCTTTTTCTGCCGTCCGTCTTCTATGTTTCTATTCAATCAGGCTCATGGCTAAATGGGGACTCTGAACTCAGATCTTCTCAACTGAGGTCCAGGATTGGCTTTCTGGTATAAACTCTTGATATAGTTATACTTTTATTGTAATATAGTAAATATAGTATTAACGGAAAGCATAGCTGAGAAGATTTTTGGGATGCAAGAAACCTCAGCCGGTTTTGCTCTTCTTGTGGATACCACCTGCCTACATTATTGTCCAAGCCAAGAGACATTCTGTCATTTAATCATTTTGTATAAATCTACCATATAACAACAGTCATATAATGACAAATGTTGGCGAAGGAGTTAATAGCCCTTTTCTCTCCAAAGGAGAAGTAGGACACAATTACAGTTGTAACTCACATCCTAACTGAACTCCACCATTCATTTGTAAATGGGTCAGGCATAATCGTGTAACATCTTGTTTGAAACGCTGAGAAAAACAATACCATTTTTGCAAACCACAGCACCAGATGTACAGCTATTTTCAATACAGTATCGCAATTCGCCGACCAAGGAAGCTGCAAATGTTATTCTACAAAGGGATACATTTTCCTGCCCCTAAATGCTTAAATAGGACAGCTGATAATCACGCTTTTTTGGGAGGGGGTATTATTGTTGCCATCGAGGAAGTTGGGACTCCTGGCAACAGGAAAAATGGCAGCTTTCTTGGCAAGACTTTCAGAAGTGAATTGGCCTTGCCTCTTTTTCTTTGGGCTGAGAAAAAGAGAATGTCCCAAGGTTCCAAAGAGAACGTTGTGAACTAAGGGGGAACTACAACTCACAGCCTCCCAGTTTTTAGCCTGGTGCTTTTACCTACTGCACCAATTCAAAGGATCACAGGGTCTGCGAGACACTGACAGGCTTCATAACCTCAGAATCAGTTTGATATGAGAGCCAGTTGGGACTAACGGTTAAGGCAGTGGTTCTCAACCTTTCTAATGCCGCGATCCCTTAATAGAGTTCCTCATATTGTGGTGACCCCCAACCATAAGTCTAGTGCCAATTCTCCCAACAGAGCTTTAAGCTGATGGGCAGGAAGGTCAGAGGGACACCCCCACTGTAAACGCCTGATTGGCCAGATTGTAAAAATATGTTCCAAGACACCAGAATAGAATTTTTAGTTCCTAACACCATGCAAAATTTGTCTTTTCCCATGGTCTTAGGTGACCCCTGTGAATCCCGATCCCCAGGTTGAGAACCACTGGGTTAAGGCATCAGGCTAAAAACCAGGAGATGGTGGTGAGTTTTAATCCCACCTAAAGGCATGAAAGCTGGCAAAGTGAGTTTGAGCCACTCATTCTCTTTCAGCCCAACCCACCTCACAGGCTTGTTGTTTGGGAAGAATTAGGCATATTTGCCACCTCAAGCCACTTATAAAATCAACAAAGCTGGGGTAATAAGTGGCATTAAATAAACATAACCTTTTTGTTAACCGAATGTCCTCCAGGAGCATCAAAGTTCAAATCTCACTGGAATGACTGAAAGCTGGTTGAAAGTATGACATTCAACAGGTATTCCCAGATTCATTATCTCAGCAATTAAAAAAGAAACAATTTACACTGAGTTGGATGATCTGGCAACCCCTGAACCAAACCAAGCCAATGGGAGTTCAAGGTGGCATAGGGTGGTTCTTCTCACCACTCCTATTTTATTTTCACCATCTGAGACGGAGTTTTGTGCTATGAGAAATAAATCAGGCGAAGAAGAGAAGATACAGTATATAAAACAAGTAAATTGGGAAGGGGGGGGACCTAGGAGCTAAAATTTCTATTTGAGACACTTTAATTAGTGTTTTTCCTAGTTTATTTACTGAGTTGTTTTGCGGAATAAAAAAAGAAAAGAAATTGATATACATCTCACTGGTTCTTTACAGATCATAACCCGTTTCATCGTTATTCTTCTTTACAAATCTGTATGGAATATGTTCCATTCAAAAGAGTAGGATAGAAATAGTAAATAAGACAGACATGTAGCAAATATTTGTATTTATAAACATATCAAAGTATCTATAAACCTGGCAAGTAAAGAAGTAGCTACACGCATAGTTTCCTCTGCTTATTCTTTGAACTTTATCAATTTCAGAGTTTTAGAGTTAGAGTTTTTTTTAAAAAAATAATTAATAAACACGTGAAGCATTAGTTAAAGTATAATCCTTCTCCCCATTTTTCCAAAGTGAGCTCAGCTAACCTCTGTAGGATTGGGTTTTTTGGGGAGACGAAAGAGACCAAAAAGTGCATTCAATATTTCATAAACCGTTTCGGGTTTACTCTACTTCGAAATGCATAAGCCGCCCTGGTTCCATTTGACGAAATCAGAGCCCTTTTCGCCATTCCTTCTTAGGTAAAAAGAGGAGAGCCGACACACACACAGCGATACCGCACCGTTTAAATCACCGTAAACCCCATTAAAAGACGGTACCTGTACAAAGGTCTCCTTGCTTAGTTGCCACCGACGAGCGACTTCAAGAACCGCAAGCGTCTGATTTGTTTTTCCTTATTTCTTTGCATTGAAAAACTGAAAGTAGGTGGAGTTACTGCCCTCGGGGCCCGCCCACTCAACTGGGAAGGCGGGCAGAGTTCTGAATGGGGATTGTGTCACTAACGACGCGTGTGTAGTCTTAATTGCCTAATTGTTTAGAAAAAAACTAAACATTTATTAAAGTAGGAAGAGAGACGCTGGAACAAAAGATGTGGCTGCCAGACCGATGAAGCCATTGTGCAGAATTGCCAACAGTAGAGATATAAATGATTAAGTTTTGATAAGGCTGGACGAAATGAATACATAGTTTATACAATATTAATTATAATTGCGATTTATGTTTATGTAGATGTGTAAACTGAATGCAATTTATATCAACTAAAATATATACTGCTCAAAATAATAATAATAAAGGGAACACTCAAAGAACACATGCTACATCTGAATGAATGAAACTTTCTCATTGAATACTTTGTTCAGTACAAAGTTGAATGTGCACAACAGCATGTGAAAATAATTGTCAGTCAGTGTTACTTCCTAAGTGGACAGTTTGATTTCACACAAGTTTGATTTACTTGGAGTTATATTGGGTTGTTTAAGTGTTCCCTTTATTTTTTTTGAGCAGTGTATAACTGAAAAAACAGAATACACCAGTAAATAACCCAAATCTACAAGGATGAAGCCAGAAAAGCTGAGTTTCAGAATTAAGTAAAACTTGCAGCAAATGCCAGAAATAAAACAAAATGTTTTTTTTTTCAACATGGAAAAAATAAGAAAAAGGTCAAGGAAATATTGGTCCACTAATGGGAAAAGATGAGACAAGGACAGGCTACAAGAATGGTGGAAGGTCTTAAGCATAAAACGTATCAGGAAAGACTTAATGAACTCAATCTGTATAGTCTGGAGGACAGAAGGGAAAGGGGGGACATGATCGAAACATTTAAATATGTTCAAGGGTTAAATAAGGTTCAGGAGGGAAGTGTTTTTAATAGGAAAGTGAACACAAGAACAAGGGGACACAATCTGAAGTTAGTTGGGGGAAAGATCAAAGGCAACATGAAAAAATATTATTTTACTGAAAGAGTAGTAGATTCTTGGAACAAACTTCCAGCAGACGTGGTTGGTAAATCCACAGTAACTGAATTTAAACATGTCTGGGATAAACATATATCCATTGTAAGATAAAATACAGGAAATAGTATAAGGGCAGACTAGATGGACCATGAGGTCTTTTTCTGCCGTCAGTCTTCTATGTTTCTAAGGAGGTTATGGGTAGCATATAAATATATATATATAGTGCATATAAATGTCACAGAACTGCATCTAATTCTGGGGAGCAAAATACAAAAAAAGATTTTGAGATTTTACTAAACCATATGAGGAATGACTGAAGGAACAAGGTATGTCTACTCTGACAAACAGAACTAAGGTTGATATGATAGCAGTCTTTCGGAACTTGGGCTGTCATGGAGAAGAGGAAGTCAGTTTATTCTCCAAAGCACTTGAGGATAGGATAAGAAGTAACAGATGGAAACATATCAAAAAGAGATTCAACCTAGATTTAAGAGAAATTTTCTTGAGTGATCTCCCCAAACCAGATAGAATTTCAGAAAAAAATATTAAAAATTCAAGTCAAATTACCAGAAGTTTTCTTTGATTTTATGGACAATTTAGCATTTGTTGACATACTTTATGGAGTCAGAAAAAATAATAATAATAATAATAATAATAATAATAATAATAATAATAATAATAATAATAATAATAAATAAATTAGATTTATATGCTGCCCCTCTCCGGAGACTCGGAGCGGCTTACAACAACAATACATAGTACAAATCTAATGGTTAAAAAATAGTTTAAAATCCTTATTATAAAAAATAGTAATGCATCCCAAACAAACCATACATAAAATGAAACGGCCCGGGGGAATCAATTTCCCCATGCCTGACGGCAGAGGTGGGTTTTTAGGAGTTTGCGAAAGGCAAGGAGGGTGGGGGCAGTTCTAATCTCCGGAGGGAGTTGGTTCCAGAGGGTTGGGACCGCCACAGAGAAGGCTCTTCCCGTGGGCCCCGCCAGACGACATTGTTTCGTCGATGGGACCTGGAGAAGGCCAACTCTATGAGACCTAATCGGTCGCTGGGATTCGTGCGTTAGAAGGCGGTCCCGAAGAGTCCAAGAGAGTAGACCTTATTTTCCGAAAGACATGGATCCTTTTCGAGAATAGATATTATTTGGATTTACAAAAAGGAATAGAAAACAAATGTTTTTGAAACTACATTATAAAAGATCTATGCTATATTAAGCATGAGCATGGAAAAACTATTTCATCCACATTATTCTAACTTGTATAACAGCCACACTGAAAAAAAGTGACAACTGTTTTTCACACTTACGACCATTGCAGCATCCCCCCTCCCATGGTCACCTGATCAAAATTCAAAGAGGTCCTTACCAATTACCGTATTTTTCACTCCATAAGACGCAGTTTTTTTCCTCCCAAAGTAGGATGAAAAATCAGCCCCGTCTTATGGAGCGAAGATGCAGGCAGGGAGGGGGGGGAGGTGCTGGAGCAGAGGGGGGGCGGCGATATACTCACCAAAAGTGTCCCGGAGTCCTCAAGCGGGGACACCGGGGGGGCCCTATTCATCCCGGGGACCCCATGCTGCCAAACCCGGCCGACCCCCAGCCGCTTTGCCTTGGAGCGGCCGCCCGTCGGCCTCCTATGCTTATTTGGCCCTCAACAGTGAGGCGAATGCGCGGGAAAAGGAGAGCCACTCGCACAGCCTTTTGGCGCGCATCTGTTTGGCGGACCCGGCCGAGGCCACCCCTCTCAATAACACCAACGGCGGCGGTAACGGCAACGGAGAGACCAAAAAGTTAACCGGCTGCAGTGTAGCCGCCCCGGAGCCGGCGGGGTAACGCCGGGAGGCTCCAGCGGGGATCTCTTCAACAGGCTGGTCTCCGTCTTTCCCGCTCGCGCCGCCCTGCAGGTGGATCCCAGGAGTCCTCCGTCGCCCCAGCCGGAGGAGCTGCTCTTCGGGGTGTTTGAGAAAGCTGCCAACCCGGGCGCCGGGCTTGGTGGTCGTCAGGCTCCTCAACCCTCGGCGCTCTGCGTCTTCCGCTTCGCGGAGATCGAGGACGCCATCCGGGTGGCCAGAAACTCATGTTTCGTGGCGCCGGACGCCGATCTGGTCACTGTGCTGGACAGCGTCTGGAGATTTGACTCAAACTATATATATAGTAGTGGCACTATTGCATTTTCACTGACAAAAAGAATGAAAGGAACCCTTCAATGATGTTGGGAATTTAAGTCTTACTTGAATCATAAGCTGTATTTTATATTAAGATGGATAACAACACATATGCCTCTTGGTTTTAAATATTTACATTCATTTTGATGGATTCAACTTTTTTGGCCTTGGTATTCCTTTGATGAAAGAGCCATTTTTTCCAAACAACGTTTCGCTTTTTTTTTTAGTATAATTCTGTAAAGACATTTTTTTTTCATTGACAACACCAAATGTATGTTAAGACAGTACATGAAACAGATGTATCTTGTTTTCTATTTTAAGATTCTGTTAAATATTTTATTATTTAAAAAGCATAAATGTTGCTTAAATAGCTAGCACTTTTTGTAAAGAGTTCAAAAATATTTTTTTTCTATTTTCCTCCTCTAAAATCTAAGTGCGTCTTATCAGCAGGTGCGTCTTATAGAGCGAAAAATACGGTACTGCAGTTTTAATCAGGTAGACAAAGAAAAAGAGAGAGAATTTTGATACATGTTAAAAGAAAATGGGTGCTTGATTAATGTACTTCAGGATGTCGAACTGGCGTCTGTGGGCCAGATGTGTCATGCCCAGACCATGCCCAGACCAGCAGCGCAAAGGCAAAAAACCATTGTGATATGTCCCATAACATGATTGCGTTTGACACCCGTGGCTGGATATTCATAGTGCTTGCAATTCTTACAGCTATTATTTAGGTTGTCTTGTTCTTACTGAGTAGTGTTATAAATACCATTCATTCATTCATTCATTCATCCATTCATTTCTTATTTATTTTTTTATTTCAACTTGTATGCTGCCCAACTCCCGAGGGACTTACTTTTCCTGTTCCTCAAAGCTTGGTCCAAGAACAGGCTCCTTGCTCAACTTGGCTTTGATCTAAAAGTAATTAGAATAAAATAAAACAATTGTGTTGCCAAACAAAATTACCTAATGAGTGAGAGAAATTAAGATGTTATGTTCCCATAACGTGGCTAGCTTAACTGATAACCTTGGGCATTATTCATGATTAGGAACTCTCTCTTTATATTCACTGGGGATCTATAGATGCATCTGGTCTCCTCTAAAAGGTCTCTAAAGCTCTTTCCTGAGATTCTTGTTTTTTCTTGGCTTCGGCTTCTAGTTTGCTCTTTGCAATCTCCACCATTTGTTTTGACACCCAGTGTGGTTGCTTGGTCTTTGGAAGTCTCCTTTCACATTCATTCTTAACCATTTCAACTAGAATACAGCTGGAAGGGACCTTGGAGGTCTTCTAGTCTTACTGAAGCAGAAGATCCACTACAATTTGAGACAGGTGGCTATCCAGTCTCTTCTTAAAAACCTGCAGTGATGAAGCACCCAGAACGTCTGAAGGCAAGCAGTTAATCATTCTCACTGTTAGGAAGTTTAATTCCAGGTTGCTTCTCTCCTTGATTAGTTTCCATCCATTGTTTCTTCTTCGCCTCCTGGTGCTTTGGAAAATAGGTTGAGCCTTTCTTCTTTGTGACAGTCCCTCAAATGCTGCTGTCATGTCAGCCCAGTTGTTCTTTTCTCTAGACCAATGCTTCTTAAATAGTGGGGTGCACCCCCCCTCCCGGGGTGCACGGAGCAATACCAAGAGGCACATGTGACCCCCCGGGAACATGTATGGACCCTCTTGATCGATTCCCACGGACAGGGAGTGCTTTCTCAATCACACATTGCTCTGAGCCCGGAAGAAAAGGCGGCCAGGCGGGGCAGGGAGGCTGCACGGGTTCTTGTTGTTCTGAGTGGGCATCGTGGTAGCCATGAACAGCGTGGCGAATCTGCTGCTGGACAAGGAGGAGCACCCTCTACAGCTGGGCGAAAGCTTCAAATGGCATCCTAAAGTCTCCTTCTACACCATTCGCTGTGAGTGCCCAACAAAGGCAGCGCTTATGGGCCAGGTCGGCGATCCCAAAATGTCGGCTTAATTCAGCTGGCCTATCTCCCTGTCAAAAGAGGGCCCTAACCACGGTAGCCTATGCCTACCTAACCAAAAACTGGCTCCACTGAGTTCAGAGTGACTTACGCCCAAGTAAGTGAGTATAGCAGCCTTCCCCGGCCAATAGTTTGCTTGCAGATTATCATAAGTAAAATAATAAGTGCACTAGGGTTCCTTCCGTCCCCTGTCCAATTGTCTTTCCTATATTTTATATATCTTTTCTCCCATTCATATATCCTTTCCTCTACTCTTCATTGACGTATTCTATTCTCATATCTTTTCTTCTATCCTTTCCCTGATATTTACTACTACATGTTTTTATTCTCTTTAACTTTCAATTTGTATTGAACAAAATAAATAAATAAATAAAAATAAATAAATAATAAGTCTACGGAGTCTACAGAGAGGGGCGGCATACAAATCTAATGAATAATAATAATAATAATAATAATAATAATAATAATAATAATAATAATAATAAAAAATATTAACACTAAAATTCCATGACGGACCAGATCAGAGAATTATGGGGAACGCAAAATGTTTACTTCTTCAGTGTGTGTGTGTGTATGTGTGTAACAGAAAATAATTGAAAAGCAATGCTCTACAGTGTTAGACTAATCAATTGCTGTAACAGTTCTTCATACATTTTAGTCCCCAGGCCTTTAATTATCTTATTTGCTCTGCTCTGCACTTTTTCCAAAGTCTCAACTTTTTTTTTTTTTGGTAATGTGGCAGTTTAAATTCATTTGATTTCGTTCTGCAGTTTCTCTGATTCCTCAAGTTCAGAATTTGATTGCTTATGTTAGAAATAACAAAAGGAACTTGGATCAATTAAAAAACAGAGTATTGGAAAATGATAATAATAATAATAACAACAACAACAACAATAATCCCCCAAAAAGTGGTCGAAAATGAGCAAGAAAAAGTACTGTGGGACTTCCGACTGACCAAATTTTGAAACATAATATACCAGACACCATGATTGTGGAGAAAAAGAAAGCATGGATCATCGACATCGCAATCCCAGGAGATAGCAGAATTGAGGAGAAGCAGCTAGAGAAATTTGCAAAATATGAGCTGCAACGACTCTGGCATAAGCCAGTGAAAGTGGTCCCAGTGGTACTTGGCACGCTGGGCGCAGTGCCAAAGGATCTGACAAAAATCTCCATCTGTCAATTGCAGAAGGCCGCTTTACTGGGATCGGCACACATATTCACACATAATTCGCCGCTACATGGTTCGGAAATACGATATCCAGCATAGTGATTTCATTTGCTGTGTTGTATTGTTATAATAGCAGTCTGCAAAATTTGGTGGACCATTCAGCCTGACCTTAATGGTTTCTATCTTGATGCCCCTGTATGCCCCTCCTATCAGATACAGTCACAATCACATCTACAGTGTTCCCTCGATTTTCGCGGGGGATGCGTTCCGAGACCGCCCGCGAAAGTCGAATTTTCGCAAAGTAGAGATGCGGAAGTAAATACACAATTTTTGGCTATGAACAGTATCCCAAGCCTTCCCTTAACACTTTAAACCCCTAAATTACAATTTCCCATTCCCTTAGCAACCATTTAGATTATTACTCACCATGTTTATTTATTAAAGTTTATTTAAAAAAATGTTTTTAAAGGCAGACGAAAGTTTGGCAATGACATATGACGTCATTGGGCGGGAAAAACCGTGGTATAGGAGAAAAAAACTCAAAGTATTTTTTAATTAATATTTTTGAAAAACCATGGTATAGACGTTTTGCGAAGTTTGAATCCGTGAAAATCGAGGGAACACTGTATTCCATAACGCCTCAGAAACCACAGCATCTCTTTCAACACCTCTCCAATAAAATATTTTGCATATATGTTCTTATATGTCTTGCCTTAGCATTAAGGAATGTCCCTTTGTTGGGCCTGTTTCTTAATTAACAGAAGGATACAGTACATGTTTGCATATTTTTTCCAACTATCTTAAAACAACTAATATTTAATAAGTTCAAGCTGGAAGGGACCCTGTAGGTCATCCAGTCCAACCCCCTGCCCAAGCAGAATTAAATCTCCTACATTTTTATACATTTCTATATACTATTTTATTTTTGAATATTCTTATATCCAACACTTATTTGTATCCTATGACAATCTTTAAATGTTGTACCTCATGATTCTTGACAAATACTGTATATCTTTTTCTTTTATGTACACTGAGAGCATATGCACCAAAGACAAATTCCTTGTGTGTCTATTATAAGAGGAATATTAATAATTGGTTTTTTGCTTCTTCCTTCTTACAATTTTAAGTTTTGAATTTTAAACTCATATTATAATCATCTTGGTTTTGTATATGCATTGTTAAAAATCCTTGGCTTCCTGCTCCTCCTTAATTGAATTATATTTTTTCTTTTCTATTCTATTCTATTTCATAGGGATTCCTGATGTTCCTCTATAAAATGTGTGCCTAGACGCTATGTGCAAAATCACATTTAGAAACCGGTTGGTTTTGTTCTTTAGCTTACATTGGAACCTGAGCAAGAACACTATGATTTCTTCCAGTCAGCCTTGGGCCCAATATTCCACAACAACTGAGCTCTTGCACAAATTATACAATATTATCTATGTGTGCCAGGTGTCCAGGATGAAACATTTGGAAGATGTGAATTGTTCTTTTCTGTGTACATAGGTAACAATCTTTTTTTCTATGTACATAGGTAACAAACCATGGCTGGAAAAAGTTGAAAAAATAATTACATTCATCTCAAGGCAATAAATTCCACAATCAAGACATGCACAAACCTGCAAAGTAAAGAAAGTTCAATTTTAAAAAGTATTACAAGAAATACACAACAAAAGATATATATTTCATAGGTATATTCATATAAATAAACAGGCACATATATTAGGTAGGAAGCTCTAGGAAGATGGCTGATTATGAGAAACACATAATTTTATACTGCATGGAACAAAGCAGTGGCAACTAAATTTTACTAAGAAGATCCATTTTTCCCCCTGCCTCCATTTTTGAAACAGCTTTAAATACAATTCTTCTGCATAGGTAATCCTTAAAGCTAACATAAACAAAGGAAACCATTGAAACAATGGCAGAGGGCACATCCTAATAGGATTTAGGGGTCATGAGGTTGAACAGCAATTAAGAGCAGTGCTAGACACAACAATTCACAGTCATTATTGAGTTGCAGCCACTTAACAAAAGTCTTGAGGAGTATAAACAGGAAGACTTTCAAACAATGTATGCCTCTGGTCAGGTAAAGTTTAATCTCAGTTGAGCTCCATTTGAAAGACTTAATCCCTTCAGCAGTAGGGGAAAGATCTAGTAAATTGAGGATGCATTGGAAGAATAATAATACAGGTAGTCCCTGACTTATAACCACAATTGAGCCCAAAATTTTGGGGGTTAAGTGAGACATTTGTTAAATAATCACCACAGTTAATAAGTTAGTAACTGGGTGATTATGCAAGTGAATCTGGCTACCCTGTGGATTGTGCTTGTCAAAAGGTTGCAAAAGATGGTCCAATGATCATGGAGATGCTGCAAAGATCATAACAGTGAAAAACGGTCCTAAGTCACCTTTTCAGGTGCCGTTGTAACTTTGAATGGTCACTAAATGAACTGTTGTAAGTCGAGAACTACCTGTAGTTCCAGATTAATCTGTATGTGCCTTTTTAAATTTATCCAAGCACTTTGCTATATCCTTGTGAGCAGGTAATGGAAGGAGTGATCAGACCTTACTCTGAAAACTCATATACTTGCTCCAGCAGCTATGTCTAATAGTTAAGAACCAGTTTGGTCTAGTCTAGTGGTTAAGTACTAGACTAGAAAGTGAGAGACTATGAGTTCTAGTCCTGCCTTAGCCATGAAAGCCAGCTGGGTGACTGGGCTAGTTGTCAAGGTCATAGGTGAACCTAGGACACATGTGCCACAGATCCTGACCGTGAGTCTATACCTTGAGCCATTTGGATCTCGCGTGGCTACTATTTTCTTAGATGAAATTTTTTTTTAAGGAAACTACTCTGGGGTAATGAGTAACGAGCTAAATTGGCACCAGATAAGTCAATGGACTTCAAGGGAGGTTGGATTTAGGTCTCTCACAGGTGCATAGGAATTCCAAATTGATGAGGCATTTGACCCCACCAGCGGTGGGCTACGAGCTGGAACGCTAAATTGCGCTCGCCGCTGCAGCTCGTAAGTTCTTGCGGGACCAGCGCAGTTTTGCTGCTACACCTGTGGAGGTAGCAAAATCGCGCATGGAGCCACAGGTAAAACCTCAATGAAACATGGGCGCAATTTTGCTATCTCTACAGAACTTACAAGCCACAGCGGTGAGCGCAATTTAGCATTTCGGCTCATAGCCCATCCTTGGACCCCACCCTCTGGAGCATCCTGGTTATTTCCTACAGGTGATCAGAGAAAGTACATTCCCATCCAAAGTTCACGGCATTGGACCAGACTATGTACAGGACCGTCTTCTGCCATGTTTCCGGTCACAATTCAAAGTGTTGGTAATGATCTTTAAAGCCCTTCATGGCATTGGACCAGAATACCTCCGGAACCGACTTCTACCGCAGGAATCCCAGTGGCCGATAAGGTCCCACAGAGTTGGCCTTCTCCGGGTCCCGTGGACCAAACAATGTAGTTTGGCGGGACCCAGGGGAAGAGCTTTCTCTGTGGCGGCCCCGGCCCTTTGGAATCAACTCCCCCCGGAGATTAGGATGGCCCCCACCCTCCTTGTCTTTCGCAAGTTATTCAAAACCCACCTCTATCGCCAGGCATGGGGGAATTAAGACATCTCCCCCAGGCTTTCTTAGATTTTATGTTTGGTATGTATGTGTTGTATGGTTTTTAAATTGTTGGGTTTTTTAAAATATAATTTTAATATTAGATTTGTTCCATTGTTATACTGTTTTTATTATTGTTGTGAGCCGCCCCGAGTCTTCGGAGAGGGGCGGCATACAAATCTAATAAATTGAATTAAATTGAATGTGACTCCCAGTGACCAACTAGAGTTTACAGGGTTGGCCTTTTCTAGGTCCCGTCGGCGAAACAATGCCGCTTGGTGGGACCATAGAGGAGGCCTTCTCTGTGGTGGCTCCAGTTCTATGGAACCAACTGCCCTCAGAGACTCGTACTGCCCCTACCCTCCTGGCCTTCCAAAAGGCTGTGAAACATGGCTCTGCCAGCAAGCCATTAACAACTAGCTGCCCCTAGAGATATGAATGGCTGTTGAATGAATGTGATATTTGGGTGTGTGTGTGTTAAATTGGTTATTTTATTATTGTTGTTATA
This sequence comes from Erythrolamprus reginae, assembly GCF_031021105.1. Lineage (NCBI taxonomy): Eukaryota > Metazoa > Chordata > Lepidosauria > Squamata > Dipsadidae > Erythrolamprus > Erythrolamprus reginae. The sequence continues at coordinate 188,651,142 of NC_091951.1, read as the reverse complement.
TTGCTCTTGTCTTTTATTCTGTATTTATTATTTTATTCTGATTGTATGGCCCCCAGAATCTGTGAGGAGTTGAGCGGCTTAAAGGCTCAATAAATTAAATTAAAAAGTGTCAAAAGTCGATGAATGGGCAGGGGAGCAATACTGTATTGGCATCTCCCCTTTCAATTGGTTTAGAAAGCCAAACAAGGACTTGAAAACAGTGGGGAGAGGGAATGCCCAGCAGGTCTTCTGTAGCCTCTCATAAGCAAAGCAATGAGCCTTGGTAAACAATAGCTGATACCCTCCAAAATAAGTTGTGTGGCACAGGAAAGCTCCATTTAACTTTTAATGACGTTAGAACAGGAGCCCTACACATCTGAAAATGTGAGCTGCTGTGGCATGCAGTATTTTGAAATCTGTGCTGGGATGAGATGTGCACAGCCCCTAGGAGGTCACAGGTCAGAGGAGCCTGTGGCCATTCAGTGTTTTTCCAGTTTTTCTTGTATTCTCAGGGACTGCCTACAGACACATGGAAAACCACCGACCTTTCCTCCCTCTCCTCATGGGTGAACCATAAGAAAAGAAAGCAAGGAATACCAAGGACCCAGGATTGTAACTGATCCACCACCTTGTATATACTGTGCTTGTTGTCTGGGTGGGCATTGTTGTCTAGGGCAGTGCTTTTCAACCAGTGTGCTGCGGCACACTAGTGTGCCATGAGACATGATCCGGTGTGCCATGGGGAAATTAAACATGGGTCCCCAAACTACGGCCCGCGTGCCAGATATGGCCCGCAGAGGCCATTTATCCGGCCTGCCGCCAGCTGCCTCCATTCCCCTCACAATCCCTCCAGCTATCAGCGACAGGAAGAGTGTAGGCATAGGGAACGCTCACTGACCAATCGCCTTCTAGGATTCATCACGACCACTAGCGATGAACCAATAGCAGGCCGCCTCTCATCCACACCCAGGAAGGTCCCCACTCAGGCTGCTGTGCACTTGTCATTGTGTGGCCGCGGCAAGTAGTTGAAGTTGCTACTTGTCCCCATGGTCCCGATTTCTAAACCTGGTCAGGACTGGAGGTAAATGTTTAACTATATGTATAATATGTACTGTGTTAGAGTGTCATTCTGTGTCATTTTGGTTGGTGGTGAGCCCCAGGATTTTGTAAATGTAAAAAATATGCTGCGGCTCAAAAAAGGTTGAAAATCACTGGTCTAGGGAGACCATAAAGTAGGAAAATTTCTCTCTCTCTCCCTCCCTCCCTCTCCCCCTTTCTCTCTGTCACATGTATGTTGACTTGATCAAAAAATGACTCTCTTGGAAAATGGTGTTCAGGAAGGAATAGGAAAGAAATATTCAGACAGAATAGCAGTGAAAATGTTTTGATATTTATCTGCCTTGTATTCTAATCAGTTTTTCTGATCAGTCAGGCAGTCTGTTTTGGGCAGAAAGGCTGCGGTGGTGGTAATGTCTTGGCTGTTCCACTTAGGACCATGATGGTGAATCTATGGCACATGCCATATCTGCTGGCATGCAAGCCATTGCCCTAGCTCAGCTCCAGAATGCATGTGCGCCCTGCCCCATTGATTTTTTTTTTGCGTGGAGGTTCTGGGAGGGCGTTTTCGGCCTCGGGAGGGTCTCCGGGGAGACGGGCATTTTTGCCCTCCCCAGGCTCCAAGAAAACCTCTGGAGTCTGGCGAGGGTAAAAACAGGCATACTGGGCCCACCAGAAGTCATAAAATGGGCGGTTTCTGGCCTCTGGAGGGTCTCTGGGGGGGCAGGGGAGATAATTTTTGCCCTCCCAGGCTCCAAGAAAATCTCTGGAGTCTGGCGAGGGTGAAAAACAGGCATACTGGGCCCACCAGAATGCAGTGTTCCCTCTAATTTTTTTGAGGGGTGGGCGGAAAAGTATAGTGTCTGAGCGGCAGTCCCTTAGGGACTGGGCGGCACAAAAATAATAAACAAACAAACAAACAAACAAACAAACAAACAAATAAAAAACCCACCCTGTTTTGCCTCAGAGAATTTCAAAATAAAATACTGTACTGTGTGTCTATAACAGTGAGCTCATAATAGGGCAACTCTATCAATATCAAAATGCCACTTAAATAGCTGAGCTAGTTTCAAACTAGATTTTGATTTTCTTTCTCTCTTCCTTACTCCCATTCTTTTTCTTTCTCTTTTCCTTCCTCTCTTTTTTCTATCTGTTTCTCTCTTCCTCTCTTCCTCTCTCTCTCCTTCCCTCTCACTCTTTCCCTCTCGGCTTCTGGGCAGGTTTGGAAAACTCTGAGTTGATGATGATTTTTAAGTGAGCAATTGCTCACTGCTCAGCTTAGAGGGAACTATGACCAGAAGTCGTAAAATGGGCAGTTTCTGGCCTCTGGAGGGTCTCTGGGGGGCATGGGAGATAATTTTTGCTCTCCCAGGCTCCAGGGAAGCTTCTGGAGCCTGGGAGGGTGACAAGCGGAAGTCTGGAAATGGTGGGGTCATGCTCGCATGCATGGGGAAGGGGCAGCATGGGGGTTGCATGTACAGGGACATGTGGCACATGGGTGGCATTAAATTATGGGTGTAGGCGCACATGTCTGGGTGAAAGAGCACACACGCACAAGCGCACACTTTCAGCACCCAAGGGAAAAAAGGTTCGCCTTCCCCGACATAGGGGATCCCTCTTCTATTTCTCCGATGGGACTAGAGATCTCCCAGGAACTGAAAGATCTCTAGATGGCAGCAGATCTATAGGAAAACAATAGCCTCATCCGAAATAGTATTTACGGTAGAAGGGGGGAAAATATTGCTTAGAAATTACCTTGCCTTAAAAAATACAACCAAAAAGTAAGAAATGAAAAAAAAATACAGCAGTGATTACAAGAAATTAATACATTAATTAATGTGAATTAAAACCAAAGGGGGGAAAAGGATATCAGTGGCTTCCGCAGGATTTCGAAACATGTTAGAATGGTGGCTCAGACCCAGTAGCAGGTTCCTACAGGTATAGTTGATGCCATGGCACCAATAGCAAAAATTGCGCAGCTCCGTGTCTCTGGCATGCGTGCTTGCGCATGCCCGGGAAGCAAAACCTTCAAGGGGACATATGTGTGTGTGAGATTTCGGTGATTTTTTGTTTCTGCGCATGCACGGAAGCAAAAAATCGCCAAAATCTCGCACACGTGTCCTCTCGCGAGATTTTACTTCCCGCGCATGCGCGGAAGCAAAATCTTGCTCAGATGCGCATGCACGCCAGAGACTTGTGCAGTACACTAGGAGCAGTGGGAGCAGCAATCTCCGCCTAGTCAGACCATGTGATCAAAGTTCCATCCTTTTTTGCACGGATGTGAATTTTACAGATCCAGTTTGATGTAATGGTTAAGCCACCAAGATAGAAACCAGGAGACCATGAATTCTAGTTCTGCCTTAGGCATGAAAGCCAGCGGAGTGACTTTAGGCCTGTCATGCTCTCAACTCAATCCAACTGGATTGAGTTGTTGTTGTGGAGAAAATAGGAGAAGAGGAAGCAACATTAATTAAAGTTAACTACCTTGAGTTGCCGGTATTTATAAAATGATAATATTAAAGGTGGGGTATAAATATATAAATATAAATAAATAAACTCAATATAAATAAATAAATAAAGTCATGTATCAAAAGGGTGGGGCTTTGAGAGTTTTGATTGGTTATGGCTGCCCTCTTGACATTTAGACCGCCTCCTGCCACACAAATCCCAGCGGCCAATTAGGTCCCACAGAGTGGGCCTTCTCCGGGTCCCGTCGACCAAACAATGTCGGCTGGCGGGACCCAGGGGAAGAGCCTTCTCTGTGGCGGCCCCGGCCCTCTGGAATCAACTCCATCCAGAGATTCGAATAGCTCCCACCCTCCTCGCCTTCCGTAAAATGCTCAAGACCCACTTTTGTCGCCAGGCGTGGGGATAATTACCATCTTTCCCCTTTTTATTATATTTCTGGCTTTACTGCATGATAGATTAGGTTGAATGTGTGTGACTGCATAGCTAGGGGTTTTATTATGTTATTAATGTCTTTTAAATGGATCTAATTTTTTATTGTTAGATTTGTAATGTATTATTGCTATGCTGTGAGCCGCCCCGAGTCTTCGGAGTGGGGTGGCATACAAATCTAATAAACTATAACTATAACTATTTATTACCAGGGGTGGGCTATTGCCTGGACAGGGGGAATGCAGTGGTGTAGTGAAAATGGAGTTCTACCCCAGAGCACCCAATTTACATTGAAAGATATTGAAAGAAAATGCAGGGTGTCCTGCATAAGCCACGCCCACAGTGTGGTAGTAAAAATTTTGGTAGCCCTTCACTGTTTATTACCCACTTCACTTTGCAAACACCATTGATCCATATACTATTATTGCAGGTGTAACTCAATCCTTCAACATGCTGGTTAAGTTTGATGTATTATTCCATCAGGTCATTGTCCACTCTTATTGATCACATTGATAGAGTTTCTTCATGATGATCTGTCTCTAACCTAGTTTTTTCAGAACATGTTATGATAATACTTCCTGAAATTACCCTGCATTTAATCATGTAAAAACAGCAACCATGAAGTAAACTGCAGAGCAGGGGTCCCAAAACATGGCAACTTGAAGACTTGTGGACTTCAACTCCCAGAATTCTCCAGCCAGCATAGTCCACAAGTCTTCAAGTTGCCAAGTTTGAAGACCTCTGCTGCAGAGGGCCAATTTATCTCAAAATGTTTACTTTCCAACTCAAGTGCAGGAAGGAAGCACTTTAATGTTAATGTTTAATGTGGCCATGTAAAAATAATCCTAACTTCTAACTTGTGAAAAACAAAGCAGATGTGAAGGGCTTCTTTTTTAAGGGCCTTTTGAAATAATGTGTGGGTAACTGCTACAGGGTTATTTTTAAAGGAGCGGAAAATGAGTTGTCTCCTGCAAGAGAAACATAGAAACGTAGAAGATTGACGGCAGAAAGAGACTTCATGGTCCATCTAGTCTGACCTTATACTATTTCCTGTATTTTATCTTAAGATGGGTATGTGTTTATCCCAGGCATGTTTAAATTCAATTACTGTGGATTTACCAACCACGTCTGCTGGAAGTTTGTTACTCTTTCAGTAAAATATTTTCTTACGTTGCTTCTGATCTTTCCCTCAACTAACTTCAGATTGTGTCCCCTTGTTCTTGTGTTCACTTTCCTAATAAAAACACTTCTCTCCTGAACCTTATTTAACCCTTTAACATATTTAAATGTTTCAATCATGTCCCCCCTTTTCCTTCTGTCCTCCAGACTATACAGATTGAGTTCATGAAGTCTTTCCTGATAAGTTTTATGCTTAAGACCTTCCACCATTTTTGTAGCCCGTCTTTGGACCCGTTCAATTTTATCCATATCTTTTTGTAGGTGAGGTCTCCCGAACTGAACGCAGTATTCCAAATGTGGTCTCACCAGCGTTCTATACAGGATCACAATCTCTCTCTTTCTGCTAGAGGTCATCTGTTAGGGCAACCAAGGCTAGGTGTTGTGCTTCAAAATAAGGCCTGAACTCAGACTTAAAAGAATTAAGATAACTGGTATCCAGTGGTGGGCCCCAGCCTAAATGGTGGGAAACGCGGCCATGTAGCATGTAGCCTAGCTCCGGTGGCGATGCCGCACCACTGGCACTTCCTCCGACCTACTCCTGCCCTGCCCTGCCCCGCCGTGAGCGCTGCCTTCCCCTGCCATTTGCCCCTCGCTTGCCTCTCGGGCTGGCTCCCCCCACCGCCTGCGCGGAAATAGGCAGACAAGTAAGTGCCCGCTCGCCGCTGTCTGCTGCTGTTTGCCCCCTAACACCCACTTGCCGCCATTTGCCTCACTCGCCTCTCGCTCTTGCGGCGAACGGCGGCAGCGTGGACGGTGGGGGAAGCCGGTGAGAGAGGTAAGCGAGGGGCAAACGGCAGGGGAAGGCAGCGCTCGTGGCGGGGCAGGGCAGGCATAGGTCTGGGGAAGCGCCGGCGGCACATGCATGTCCAGCATCACCACCGGAGCTAGGTTACATGCTGTCCTGCCACGAGCACTGCCTTCCCCTGCTGTTTGCCCCTCGCTCACCTCTCGCACTGGCTCCCCTCACCGCCCGCACTGCCACCGTTCGCCCCAGGAGTGAGAGGCGAGCAAAGCAAACAGCGGCAAGTGGGCAGTGGGGGAACCAATGGTGGGGTGCAGCGGCGAGCGGAAATTAACTTGTTTGCCCATTTTGGGGTTATTTTCCCTTCTGCGCATGCGCAGAAGGGAAAAAAACCATAAATCGTGCTCATGTGTGCATGCGCACACACCAGGGGGGAGGGAAGTGGGAGCGCACTCCCGGCCCGTTTCGGTAGGGCTGGGAATGGTAGCCCGCTCCTGCTGGTATCTGACAAGAACATCTTCTGCTTTGTAGATACCAGAGTTGGATTTAGCAGGTTCTGACCAATTCTGGAGAACTTGTAGTGGAAATTTTGAGTAGTTCAGAGAACCGGTAAATACCACCTCTGAGTGACCCTGCCCCATCTATTCTCTGTCTCCGGAGTCCCAGCTGATCGGAAGGAAATGGGGATTTTGCAATATCCTTCCCGTGGAGTGGGGAGGGCATGGAGATCTTACAGTAGCCTTCCCCTACCATGCCCACCAAGCCACGGCCACAGAACCGGTAGTAAAAAAAAATTGAATCCCACCCACTGGTAGATACCTAGTTCTTTAAAACATTGTTGTGGTTACAAGGGCATCGTATGTCTTTAAAATACCTCTAGCTTTAAAAACCAGCAAGAAATCAAGTGATTTAAGAATTGTCAAGTTTTCTGCAGACATTGTTTCTCCTAGTCATGATACATTTGAAGATGGCCCATTCCATATCAGCAATTGTAGGAGAGTTGTATTAGTCTACAGTAGCAAAATAAAAAATAAAAAATAGAAGTCTGGTAAGATCTTGTTTAATTAACACATTTTATTAAAAGGCATAAGCTTGAGATTCACTTGATTAATCTCTTGATGATATTTTCATCATCTTGACTCATGTAACTGAATCTCTCAACAAATCCCGTAATGACTTCAATAATTTGTATCCAACATCAATCTTAACCTCATCCACCATTAATCTCTGTGGCGGCCCCGGCCCTCTGGAGCCAACTCCCCCCCGGAGATTAGAACTGCCCCAACCTTTTCTGTCTTTTGTAAACTACTTAAGATTCACTTATACCGCCAGGCATGGGGGAGTTGAGACATCTTTTCCCCAGGTTTTTTTATACTTTGTTTTATGTTTGGTATGAATGTTGCTGTTTGGTATTTTAAATAATGATAGGTTTTTATATGTTTTTTAATATTAGATTTGTTCTACTGTTATATTGTTTTTATTGCTGTTGTGAGCCGCCCCAAGTTTTCGGAGAGGGGCGGCATACAAATCTAATAAATAAAATGAAATGAAATGAAATGAAATGAAATGAAATGAAATGAAATGAAATAAATTAAAATAAAATAAATTAAAATAAAATAAAATAAAATAAAATAAAATAAAATAAAATAAAATAAAATAAAATAAAATAAAATAAAATAAAATAAAATAAAATATAAAATAAAATAAATAAAAAAATAAAAAAATAAAAAATCTTAACCTCAACCTATCTACAGAATAAGTTCATTTCCTTGACGTCATACACAAAAATACACAATGGACCCGCAAGCACCATTTATAAAGAAAACCTATAGATTGCCATGTACACCGAGGCTTCCCTTTCCACCCAGAACAACCCCCTAGATCTATCAACTATAGCCAGGCTACAATGATATAACCACATTTTTTTCTAATCACTTGATAAAGATGTTCAACTGGTAGAATTAAGCCAGGCATTCAGGAGAGTGAACTACTTAACCTACAAGATCAATGCACGAATCAATAGAGCCAGATTAATTCCCTGAGAAGACGTATTAACATACAGACAGAACATTAATAATTGTCACCTATAATTCACGGTGCAAACCAATCAAACAAATTATTAATAAACTATACCCCATAGTCCACCATGATACTGCACTTTCTTGAGATTTGGGTGGCAAGCCCATTTTTGCACCCAGATTGCAATCCAAACCGAAGCAGATTTTCAGAAGCAACAAGAAATATCATGACAACCATGTTAACTTGTGAACCAACCTCACAACAAACTGATGATGTTTGTCCATCGTGTTCGAGGAGGACCTTGACATCTAACAGGTTGTGGGCTGTTTACAATGTGCCTATATGGGCACGAAATGTTCTGCCACATGTTGGGCAGACATGTGTGGGCACCATTGTCACAGCATTTGCAGCTATGGCTTTGTGGAGTGCTCGCTTCTCTTCTGCTTTGAATGTTCTTCTGGCCTCAGATGTCTGGCAGCCTTTGGAGATCAGCATGCGCCATGTTGGTCAATCTTGTGCCAGGGTTACCCAGAAGGTGGTGTCAATATCGAGGGACTTGAAGGAGGCTCTCAACATGTCTTTGCATTGCTTCCTTTGTCCCCCGTGTGATCACTTTCTTTTAAACAGCTCACCACAGAGCAGTGTTTCCCAACCTTGGCAACTTGAAGATACAGTATTTGGACTTCAACTCCCAGAATTCCATAGCCAACGAATGCTGGCTGGGGAATTCTGGGAGTTGAAGTTCAGATATCTTCAAGTTGCCACGGTTGGGAAACACTGCCATAGAGGATACGATGTTCTGGCATCCTAGCAACATGGCCTGCCCAATATGTCTGGGTTTCATCAGCAGGATGGGAATTGATGGCAGGCCTGCTCTGGAGAGGAACTCAGTGTCAGGCACCTTATCCTGCCACCAGATCCTCAGAATTCTATGGAGGCAGGTCATGTGGAAGTGATTCAATTGTCTGGCGTGCCTCCTATATATAGTCCAAGTCTCACTGGCATTTATTTATTTATTTTATTTATTTTGTCCAATACACAATAAGGGTTTTAGTGGGTATATATCTATATACACATAGTAAAATACATGATGAAGGTTATAGAGGAGATACTCATAGTAAAATATATCTAAGAAATAATAGAAAAGAAGATATAGGAATAGAACATATCAATGAAAGAATAGAAGAAGAGATATAGGAATAGAAGAAAGGTATAGGAGATATAGGACAGCAATAGGACAGGGGACGGAAGGCACTCTAGTGCACTTGTACTCGCCCCTTACTGACCTCTTAGGAATCTGGATAGGTCAACCATAGATAATCTAAGGGTAAAGTGTTGGGGGTTTGGGGATGACACTATGGAGTCCGGTAATGAGTTCCACGCTTCGACAACTCGGTTACTGAAGTCATATTTTTTACAGTCAAGTTTGGAGCGGTTAATATTAAGTTTAAATCTGTTGTGTGCTCTTGTGTTGTTGTGATTGAAGCTGAAGTAGTCGCCAACAGACAGGACGTTGCAGCATATGATCTTGTGGGCAATACTTAGATCTTGTTTAAGGCATCTTAGTTCTAAACTTTCTAGGCCCAGGATTGAAAGTCTAGTCTCGTAGGGTATTCTGTTTCGAGTGGAGGAGTGAAGGGCTCTTCTGGTGAAGTATCTTTGGACATTTTCAAGGGTGTTGATGTCTGAGATGTGATATGGGTTCCAAACAGATGAGCTGTATTCTATGATGGGTCTGGCAAAAGTTTTGTAAGCTCTGGTAAGTAGTGTGAGATTGCCAGAGCAGAAGCTACATATGATTAGGTTTACAACTCTTGAAGCCTTCTTGGCTGTTGTTGCAGTGGGCTTTGGCATATATGAGGGTAGTTAGCACTACTGGTCGGCAGACTTTGAGCTTTGTAGTAAAGCTTATTCCATGACAGTCCCACACATTGGTCAATAATCTGCCAAATGCAGAGCTTTCCTTGGCGATTCTGCAGTTGACCTCAATGTCAATTGTCACTGCACGGGAGAGGGTGCTGCCCAGGTGTGTAAATTGGTCCATTGCTTGCAGCTTTTGTCCCTTCACTGTGAATGTGGGCTCTTGATATTTGGCTTCGGAGCTGGCTGATGCATCACAACTACGCCCCATACTTCACTATGATACTGCACTTTCTTAAGATTTGGGTGGCAAGCCCATTCTTGCGCCCAGACAGCAATCCAACCTGAAGCAGATTTTCAGAAGCAACATCAAGAAAATGATATTAATTGGCAAACCAACCTCACAACAAATAAATTATACCTACAGGTTTAGCACCCTTACAAGCCCAAACAAGTAAACATACAAGATCAGAGGTGCCTTCACATACTTTTTTTCCGATGTAATATAAGCCATCACTTGCTGGAAATACCTCTATGGATTCTACAGGAAAGTGAATACAAGAACAAGGGGGCACAATCTGAGGGGAAAGATCAGAAGCAACGTGAGAAAATATTATTTTACTGAAAAAGTAGTAGATGCTTGAACAAACTTCCAGCAGACGTGGTTGGTAAATCCACAGTAACTGAATTTAACCATGCCTGGGATAAACATATACCCATCCTGTTCTGTCTGGGTTTTCCCAGACCTCAACACCAACTGAAAAAACAGCCAGACACTCTGGTAAAAGCCAAAAGTATTTTATAGCTGGAAAAAATAAGCACAAAGGAAAACCTGTCTTCACAACAGACAGGCTATAATACGTTACAGCAGGGTCCTGATGTCCAGTCAATACCACAAACTTCTTGCTGGCACCCCCCCCCCAAGGTTTCAATAGTCCAAGGCACAAACCAGGATTGTAAGCCACCAAAGTTCACAGACAGGTCTCACGAATCTCCAAGATAAAACTCCACAAGCCAGGAAGGGTGGGTCCGCCTTTTATCCTTTCCCAAGAGCACCACACCCAAACCCAGCTGTGACCTCTAATGCTGGAAATACTTAGCCAATTGAGTCCGTCTCTGATTAGCTCTCCTTTGTCGAAAATCTATGATGTCTTGAGCATTTTCCCCTAAGGAATCCAGGCTGCTTGCTGGGGAGAGCTCCCCCTGGTGGAACTCTGGCTGTCCTTCTTCTTCAGCCTGGGATTCCTCTTCCTCGTCCGTCTGCACTTCCTGTTCCTCAGCCTCTCCCTCTGAGCTGGAAACCGACAGAAGGTCAGCCATTCCCGGAGGGGTCCCAGACTGAACCACAACACATCCTAAGATAAAATACAGGAAATAGTATAAGGGCAGACTAGATGGACCATGAGGTCTTTTTCTGCCATCAATCTTCTATGTTTCTATGTTTCTATAAGACAAATGGAACAAAATTTGCATAAAAGAATGAATGGACAGGGGTTTGACATTAAGGCTCCTAAGAAGAACAAAGCAATCTCAGGATATTTCAACCTCCCAGGATACTCTGTTGCAGACTCCAAAGTGACCACCATGGAAACAGGAGACTTTAACAACGCAACTAATTCCAACCTAAAATTAAGCAGAAAATTCCTGTCATTGAAAACTATTACCTTCAGGAGCTGTGATTGCTCCAACACTGGAGGTTTCTAAGAAGAGATTCCATAACTATTGGTCCAGAATGATAGGGTCTCTTCCTTGAGCAGTGGTTGGACTAGAACAGAGTTTGTGGACCAGCACTGGGCCGTGGTATGCCAGAAACTGGGCCACACAAATAAGTGAAGCCCCATCCATGGAACTAGTCCCTGGTGCCCAAAAGGTTGTGAGCCTCTAGATTAGAAGGATTCCGAGTTATTCTGTTGTTTTATAATTCTGTAACTGGGTGAGAGACTGCTGAATTCCTATTTCATGCAATTTGAAAAAGACTCATGATTGTTTAATTGATAAGATACAGTACTTGAAATTTGTTTCACAGGTACCCTGTATCTGTAGAGCCAGCCTTCCTGTGCAATCCCAATTGTTAACCCTGCATCCGGTCTATCCCAGTGTTGGCTTGGGAATTCTGAAGTTCACACAACTTCAAGCTGCTATGTGCTGAGACATAGTCACTCTATGTCTCTGATGGAATAGGTAGCAATTCATGCCTTTTAATAAAATCTATCAGTGGACAAAGTGCATATGTAGATATTAGGACTTCATTAAATCTATGCCTTTGTTTCCCAGTCAGTGGATTGACTGAACTGATCCAACTTCCTTGCATCTGTATAACACCATGTATTATAAATTAACTACAACCACTGGGTTTGCATAACTCTATAGAGAAAAAACTAGTGAGCTAGTGTGCAATAGACTGTGCTGTGCTAGCTCAAGTTTTGTCATATATTGCTGACATCCACCAAGAAGCACAGTTGTGGGTGGGTGGGGGGGTTCAGAAAGAGGGGGAGGTAGCTGGAAATAAACTTCACCAACCATATATACTAGGGTTGTTCTAGTTAGACTTTTTCTATGTACCTTTTTCATTTCTTTAGAGCAGTGTTTCCCAACCTTGGCAACTTTAAGATATCTGGACTTCAATTCCCAGAATTCCCCAGCCAGCGAATGCAAAGTCCAGATATCTTCAAGTTGCCAAGGTTGGGAAACACTGCTCCAGGGAGATGCACTTTAGTGAAATGAAGCTTTGATCCTCATTACGTCTAAACATTAACCAAAGAAGTGTTAGCTTACCAGACTGTAAAGGAATTTGGACTGGCCTTACGAAATGGGTGGGGAAAGTGAAATGGTTGAGAAAGAGTTTCTGAATATCTATTGTCCTTAAAAAGAGGCTGGGAATGTTTAGAAGCAATATTTTGCCAATGTAAATATTATGTTGTATTTCCTGCATTGTCTGTTTCTTGACCTGGCAGCTCTCAAATGTCTGCACACATAGAAGAAACTGGAGTTTCTAACTGGAATACATGCTCTAGATTGGCATTCTTGACATAATTTTCATTCCCTAAAGTAGCAGCTAAAAAAGCCAACACAATCCTAAGCTGCATCAACAGGGGAATACACTCCAAGACCAGGGAAGTCTTAATACCACTCTACTACGCCCTGGTCCAACCACACCTGGAGTACTGTATTCAGTTCTGGTCACCACACTTCAAAAGAGACATTGAAACTCTGGAGAAGGTGCAAAAAAGAGCAACCAAGATGATTAAGGGACTGGAAACCAAGACTTATGAAGAGAGAGACTGAGGGAACTGAGCACGGATAGCCTAGAGAATAGGAGGACCAGAGCGGACATGATAGCAGACTACAAGTATACGAGGGGATGTCACAGAGAGGAGGGGATCACTTTATTCTCCAGGGCACCAGAGGGCCGGACGAGGAACAACAGCTGGAAGCTGACCAAGGAGAGATTCAACATGGAGATAAGGAGGAACTTCCTGACGGTCAGAGCGATCAACCAATGGAACAACCTACCAGCGGATGTTGTGAACTCTAACACTGGACATTTTTAAGACAAGATTGAACTGCCGCTTGACTAGTGTGCTATAGGGTTCCTGCTTGGGCAGGGGGTTGAACTTGATGGCCTTCAGGGTCCCTTTCAACTCTAACAATAAATAATAAATAGACGAGGGGTTCTCAAAGTATGGCTTTTGGACCCCGGTGGGGGTGTCACCCAAGACCCTCTTCAGGGCTCTCAAAATGGTTTGTCAACATACAGGTACAATATATTGAAAATTAAGGTCTTATGAGAAGTGAACAGAAACAAATGCATCCATTTTAAATTTTAAAGCGATAACTATCAATACATATAACCCCTAAAAACAAAAGCTGTTTTGGGGTCCTCCAGAAAAAATGGAGAGTGATTGCAACTCTTTGTTGAGAAATGTGTCCAAAGAGAACAAATGCACTTTTATATGGTAGAAAAAAAAGCTGGATCTACAGGTTTGCTATTACCGACAGGGGATTCCATAAATGAAGGAACTGTTGTTTTTCATTAGAGTATGCAGATGGTTGGTTGCTAAGGCCTGCAGCCCTTGCTGTTGTTAAAGGATTAAGATTCAAGCAGATAAGAAAAATTGGCTCTCCTCTCTGATTCAAAAAACAAAGGACTGCTTTAATAAAATTGGCTGTATACCTTCCTCATTCAGCTTTCTGATTTTAATGCTAGATTTCTCTGAGAACCACTTACTAGAAGGATACAGTTGTGGACTCAGTATTTAATGTAACTGTAATAATAGAGGGCAGCCTTGAATCCCTACGTTTTCAGATGAGTTTGAATACACAGCTCAGAAGTTACCATATTGGTTGGGAAGTCTGGGAACTGTAGCTTCAATCAGTGGTGAAATCCTTTGTGCGTTGCCACTGGTTCGCTGCCCATGCATGCACAGTGCGAACCAGATACATGATGTGCACGCATGCGCAATCCACACCAAACATACACTTTTGGATTTCCTGCTCTTTTTTAAAAAATAAACTTTTAAAAGCATTTTTAACTACTGGTTCGGTAGTTTAAAAGAATGCCTTAAAAGTCTTTTTTAAAGTTCCAGTGATCAGCTATGCAACGTGTGATCATCAGAACTTTTTTTTTTTACTTTTTAAGAACCAGTAATAAAAAATGCTTTAAAAGATTAAAAAAAATAAAAAACCCAACTCCTATTGTCAGCTGTGCAATGCAAGAGGGTCAGAACTTTCAGAGAACCAGTAGTAAAAAAAAATGCTTTTAAAAGTGAAAATTAAAAGTTCCGATGATTGCATTTCTCCAATTGGTTGGGTCATTGTAGAAGATGTCTGTTCAGGAAGCATGTACAAGCCAATCTTCTATTTTTCAGCCATGGCACAGCTAATTCCCCTTAAAGGAATCATAGCACTTTACCCATTCGACTTGTCCCTTCATAGGCTCCTTTACTGGCAACCTCATCTGTGACACTGGCCAAGGTCATTTAGGGTGCAGTCTTCCAAAAGACAAAAATATGACAATCAGGTGGCAATCTCTACTTATGACAAACTCCTTTTAGAAATTATAGAGCAGGGATTAGTCTATTATTATTATTATTATTATTATTATTATTATTATTATTATTATTATTATTATTATTATTATTATGTCAGTACAACACAGCAAACGAGATCACTATGCTGGATTTCGTATTTCATCACCAGTCGGGCGCTTCCCAAGCACCTAGGACTGCGTGATATAGCGGCGAATTATGTTTGCCGATCCCAGTAAAGCGGCCTTTTGCAATTGACGGATGGAGATTTTGTCAATTCCGATGGTTTTCAAATGTCCGCTGAGATCCTTTGGCACTGCGCCCAGCGTGCCAAGTACCACTGGGACCACTTTCACTGGTTTATGCCAGAGTCGTTGCAGCTCGATTTTTAGATCTTCATATTTCACTAATTTCTCTAGCTGCTTCTCCTCAATTCTGCTGTCTCCTGGGATGTCAATGATCCATACTTTCTTTTTCTCCACGATCACAATGTCTGGTGTGTTGTGCTTCAGAATTCGGTCAGTCTGAAGTCGGAAGTCCCACAGTAGTTTTGCTTGCTCATTTTCGACCACTTTTTCGGGCTTATGATCCCACCAGTTCTTTGCCACTGGTAAATGGTAGTTCCGGCACAAATTCCAGTGGATCATCTGCCGGAACTACTACTACTACTACTACTACTACTACTACTACTACTACTACTATTATTATTATTATTATTTATTATTGTTATTGTTATTGTTGTTATTGTTGTTGTTGTTGTTGTTGTTATTATTATTATTATTATTATTATTATTATTATTATTATTATTATTATTTAAATGCCTCTCCGAGGTCTTTGACAAAATACTGACAATTGGGTCACTTCCTTTCAGGTCACAGAGGTGGCACCAGTGATGGGCTACCAAAATTTTTACTACCACACTGTGGGCGTGGCTTATGCATTTTGTTTCAACATCTTTCAGTGCAAATTGGGTGCTCTGGGGTGGAGCCCATCACTGGGTGGCAGCTACCTAACAACAAAGAATAAGTGATAACATGTTGCTTCTAGAGAACACCAAGGCTGAAATGGTGACAGCCTCACCACAAACATCAGCAAGGTTCAAGAAAACAGTTGAACCAGTCTTCTGCAGTGACTTCCATAGCATCGATTCAACAGAATGGTGCTGAGTCTATATCAGATGACCTCAGCAATTCTAAGGGAGAAGCTAGCAATGGGATGTCTACGGAGGGGGGCGGCATACAAATCTAATAAATAATAAATAATAATTATATATAAATAATTATATATAAATAATAATAAATAAATAAATAAATGTTACATTCTGAACTTGGATCACTGTAAAGTTCCCAACAGTTTCATTGGAAACTGCCGTCACATCACTTTATTGGCAGTCCTATCAGCAAAAAAAATGACGACAGGTCAACTAATGTTACCATCTCAGAATTCAAATAGTTATATTTAATAGATACCAGGCAGGGAGTGTCATACCCTCAGATATAATTTGTGTATATACTGTTGTTTTTCTCTGGCCCCATATAATGGCCAGAGCCAAATATCAAACTATATTGTTTGGAATCTGATCTGGCTCTTTACCCATCACCTCTAACTTCGCAAACAAGTGCATCCTGGGAAGTAAGATTCCATTTCCTTTAGCATTTGGAAGGAAATAGAATCACCAGGAAGGATCTAGCCCAGTGATGGTGAACCTATGGCACGGGTGCCACAGGTGGCACGCGGAGCCATATCTGCTGGCACGTGAGCTGTTGCCTTGGCACAGAGACTCTGGGAGGGCATTTTTGGCTTCCAGAGAGTCTCCAGGGAGATGGGGGAGGGCATTTTTACCCTTCCCTGGCTCTAGGGAAGCCTTTGAAGCCTGGAGAGGGCAAAACATGAGTCTACTGGGCCCACCTGAAGTTGGGAAACAGACTGTTTCCAGCCTCCAGAATGCCTCCAGGAGGCGAGAGAAGCTGTTTTCACCCTCCCCAGGCATTTAATTATGGGTGTGGGCACTCATGCATTAGCAATAGTGCACACCCACAGTCTTTTGGCACATGAGGAAAAAAAGGTTCGCCATCACTGATCTAGCCTAATCCATGGCACATATTCAACTGAGGGCAAAAATCCACATCCCATACATTATATTTATCTATACTTGTTAACTGTTATACTCACTAGAAACTCAACACTGCTTATTTTGTACTTGGACTCTTACTGTATGTATAGTAGTGGCCAAAAGTGTGGAAACCTTTTGGGAAAAGTGTACAGTATTTTTGAGATTTGATGGCTAAGAACACCACTTCTATCTTTCTTTCTTTTTTTGAGTAATACCATAAACGTATATATCCTCTGTCCAGGTAACATGGGTTTTAGCCCAGTTTAATCTTTTCAACCTTTGTTTGAGAGATAAAAGTGGCTTTTTCTGTGGAATTCTAGATTTTATGATAAATTCCTGCAGTCTGCACAGAAAAGTCGGTGTTGGTGGGGGGTCAGAGGTCGACTCCTAGGTTTCTCCCTTGTGGGGTGCCTCAGGGGTCGGTCCTCTCCCCCCTGCTATTTAATATCTACATGAAACCGCTGGGCGAGATCATCCAAGGACATGGGGTGAGGTATCATCAATATGCGGATGATACCCAGCTTTACATCTCCACCCCATGCCCAGTCAATGAAGCGGTGGAAGTGATGTGCCGGTGCCTGGACGCTGTTGGGGCCTGGATGGGTGTCAACAGACTCAAGCTCAACCCGGATAAGACGGAGTGGCTGTGGGTTTTGCCTCCCAAGGACAATTCCATCTGTCCGTCCATTACCCTGGGGGGGGGGAGTTATTGACCCCCTCAGAGAGGGTCCGCAACTTGGGCGTCCTCCTCGATCCACAGCTCACATTAGAACAACATCTCTCAGCTGTGGCGAGGGGGGCGTTTGCCCAGGTTCGCCTGGTGCACCAGTTGCGGCCCTATTTGGACCGGGACTCACTACTCACAGTCACTCATGCCCTCATCACCTCGAGGTTCGACTACTGTAATGCTCTCTACATGGGGCTACCTTTGAAAAGTGTTCGGAAACTTCAGATCGTGCAAAATGCAGCTGCGAGAGCAGTCATGGGCTTACCTAGGTATGCCCATGTTTCACCATCACTCCGCAGTCTGCATTGGCTGCCGATCAGTTTCCGGTCACAATTCAAAGTGTTGGTTATGACCTTTAAAGCCCTTCATGGCATTGGACCAGAATATCTCCGAGACCGCCTTCTGCCACACGAATCCCAGCGACCGATTAGGTCCCACAGAGTGGGCCTACTCCGGGTCCCGTCAACTAAACAATGTCGGTTGGCGGGCCCCAGGGGAAGAGCCTTCTCTGTGGCGGCACCGGCCCTCTGGAACCAACTCCCCCCGGAGATTAGAACTGCCCCTACTCTTCCTGCCTTCCGTAAACTCCTTAAAACCCACCTCTGCCGTCAGGCATGGGGGAACTGAAACATCTCCCCCGGGCACGTTTAACTTATGCATGGTGTGTCTGTGTGTGTGTCTGTTAGTATCTGGGTTTTTTTAAATATTTAAATATCTTAAATCTGTCTGATTACTATGATTTGTTTTACATGCTGTGAGCCGCCCCGAGTCTTTGGAGAGGGGCGGCATACAAATCCAAGTAATAAATAAATAAATAAAATAAAAATAATAAAAAGTCCTTGCACTCAATTTTGCATTGAATTGCACCAATTCATCTTATACACATCCAGATGATTTTCTTCTGTCATGTAGGCACAGTCTCTTAATTCTTCTATCATCAATGGATGTTGTGCACCTTTTCCTGCCTTTACCAGTGTGGTTTTGTAGTGACTGAGTCTCATTATACTTCTTCAAAAACTTAGAAATGCTACCTTTGGTTAAGTTTCTGTTGTGTCCCGGGACAGTTAGGCCTTGTAGCCGCCCCATATTCCTGGGGCGGGAAAATACTACAAGGTGATTGGTTGGCTGAGCCTGGCAGCCCGGGATATATATAGCTGCTAGGCACGGCCATGTTTTGTTGTTGTCCTGTTTCGTTCTGTAAACCGTTACCTTCTGCTCTAATAAAAAGAACCGTTACTTACTCCAAGTCTGCAGTCCTTCATTCTTGCAAAGATCTAACAGTTTCCACCCGTTTTTCTTCTAATTTCTTTTTAATTGTAGCCTTGTTCACTTAAAAATACTATTTTATATTGCTTTCTGGGCAACCAGTCAACTCTTTGCACCATTACTTTAATTTTATTACATCTTACAAGCTCACTAAACGGATGAACACAAAAAACCCCAACCAACTTGATAGTGATCACATAACACACTGGCAAATGACCTCCTCCCAGCTCCAATACTTGCCATCAATGACTGAATCCTACTGTGATCTGATTGGCTCATTGCCAAAACAAGATGACACCTGATTGGCTCCCAAAATGACTCATGCTCATAGGTTACAATCAGATGACGGAAAGCTACCTGATATCAACCTAAGCAAGTTGTGATTCCTTTTTCATAGAATATAGATAATTGAACAAACTTTGTTACATTACATTCTTGATTAAAATATCTATCCATTGATACATAGTTTTATGGCACTATACCAAAAAGTGGTGTTATTAGCCATCAAACTTCAAAAAATACACTTTTCCCAAAAGGTTTCCACAATTGTGGTAAGTTTTTCCCAGTTTCACACATCCAGATCTAAGCACACAGTCTATTCTATTGGAGGATAGGTGGGTGTAGCTGCATGTCAAGCTGCATGCAGACTAACGTGTAATGAGGATGGAACAGTGACCAAGAACCCAATGGTCACTCTGACTAAGCTCCAGAGATTCTGTGTGGAGATGGGACTGAGTTCCAGAAGGACAACTATCACTCCAGACCTTCACCAATCTGGGCTTTATGGCAGAGTGACTAGAAAGAAGCCTCTCCTCAGTGCAAAACACATGAAAGGCCACTTGGAATTTGCAAAAAAAAAAAAAGTATCTGAAGGACTCTCAGACTGTGAAGAATAATATTCTCTGGTCTGATGAAACCAAGATTGAACTGTTTGGCCTCAATTGTAAACGTTATGTCTGGAAGAAACCAGGCACCACTCATCACCTGCCCAATATCATCCCAATATAAAGCATGGTGATGATGGCATTATGCTGTGGTGGCAGCAGAGACTGGGAAATTGGTCAGGGTTGAGGGAAAGCTGCATGCAGCTACTGTATTTTCGGTGTATAAGACGCATCTTTTTCCTCCCTAAAATAGGCTGGTAATTAAGTTGCGTCTTATACTCTGAATGTAGCTTTTTTTTCCAGCTCTAACTAGGTGCTAAGGATCTTCCCAGCTCTTATCTTGCAGGTTCTTTCATTGTTTATCTCTGCAAAGAATGTTTTCCAAGCCCTAAGTCTTTGCAGGGTTTTTTTCATTACTCTAACTTGCTCTGAGTAAGTTTCTTTCCAGTCCCAAACCAGGTGCTAACAATGTTCCCAGCTCTTACCCGCTTGCAAGCTGTTTCACTGTTATTCTCTGCAAAGAAGAATGTTTTCCAAGCCCTGTGTCTTTGCAGAGTTTTTTCCATTGCTCTACTTGCTCAGACTGTTTCTTTCCAGGTGCTAACGATGTTCCCAGCTTTTACAGCCTTGCAAGCTCTTTCATTGTTACTCTCTCAGAATAATTTTTTTAACCCCTTAACCAGGGGATAAAATAATGTGATGAAGCTAACCAGATTAAGGATGCTAGCTAGATGAATACCTGGTAAACAGATTCTTTTCCCTATTTTCCTCCCCCAAAACTAAGGTGCGTCTTATATTCTGGTGCATCTTATACTCTGAAAAATATGGGTATATCCTCAATGAAAACCTGTTCCACAGCTTTCATTACTTCAGACTGGGCCAAAGGTTCACTTTCCAACATGACAACGATCCTAAGCACACAGCCAAGGCAACACAGGAATGGCTTATAGGGACAATTCTGAATGTTCGAGAGTGGCCCAGCCACAGCCCTGACTTGAACCTTACTGAACATCTCGAAAGGGACCCAGGGCCGCCGATAGGGCGGTACTACTGGGAGTGGCGTCACGGGCCCGGGGAATTTGGAAAATGGGGAGGGGGGCGGCGCCCGCCAAAAACTCCCCAACCCAGATTGCGATGGGGAAAAGCGCGCCAAGGAAAGCAAAAGGACTAGAGACACCTCGCCAAACTTCGCCTCTGCGGAGCTTCTCTGACCGTGGCCCGCACCTTCTTCCCACCCCCACGAGGAAAGAAGGCAGGGAGGCCGGCAGACAGGCAGGGAGCCCCGATCGCAGCCGCAGAAGAAAGCGCGGGGGTGACTTGGCCCTACGGAAGCCAAGCCGCGCTGCTGGGGAAGCCGGGAGAGGACTGAGCCTGGCCGGCTTCTCCGCCGGCCTTGTGTGTCCCCCAAGGATTGCGAGGGCAAGAGAGCAGCGCCTTTTGGCCTCCGGAGGTGCTGGGCTGGGCCCAGGGATTCGGGGATTCCCCTCCTGGAAACCGGGCAGGGGGCGGAGTGGCTGTCTGGGCCCCCTCGGACTCTCTTGGGCTTTTTTTGGCCCCACTCGAGGGGAAAAGCGGTCCAGGCCCCGGGGCCTCCAGGGATGGAGGGCGCTTCATTCAGTCCGGAAGGGTTGCGGGGGTTTCCCAGGGAAAAGCTCTCTGCCCAGCAGGAGGAAAGAAGGGGCGCCTGTCTCGTTCTGCCACTCTAGGAAGGAGCAGTCGTTGGTCCAGACTCTCCAAGGCAGGTGGTGGAAATTGTGGCAGAGTGGTTTGCAGCTGGGTAGAAGGTCTGAAGCAGCCGAGGAGCTCCGTTTGTCCCCTCCTGGAAACTGGGGCAGTCGGGGCAGAGTGGCTATTTGGGACACCTCGGACTCCCTTAGGCCTGTTTCGCCTCCCCCCCCCCCCTCGAGCAGGGAAACCGTCCAGGCACCAGGGTCTCCCGGGATGGAGGGCGCTTCGTTCAGCCCGGAGATCCACCGGCGGCGCTTTCGCGGTTTCGATGGCTTCTTTGGGGCGGGCGCTAGCTTACTCGCTCGCCTTCCTGCTGCTGGCGCTGGTGAGGGCTGGGTTCTTTTTCACTCTTTCTTTCTTTCTTTCGTTTCTTTTTCTTTCTTTCTCTTCCTCTCTTTCTCTCTTGCTCTTTCATTCTTTTTTTCTTTCTCTTGCTTTCTTTCTTCCTCTTGCTTTCTCTCCTTCCTTCCCTCCTTCTATTTCTTTCATTCCCCCTCTCTATTTTTATTTCTCATTCATTCATTCTCTTTCTTTTCTCTTTCTTTCTTTCTTTCTTTCCTTCTTTCTTTCTTTCTTTTCTTTCTTTCTCTCTTTCTCTCTTGCTCTTTCATTCTTTCTTTCTTTCTCTTGCTTTCTTTCTTTCTCTTTCTTTCTCTCCTTCCTTCCCTCCTTCCATTTCTTTCATTCCCCCTATCTTTTTTTATTTCTCTTTCATTCTCTCTCTTGCTTGCTTTCTTGCTCTTTTTCTTTCTCTCTTTTACCTTCCCTTCCTCTATTTCTTCTTTTCTTTCTCCTTCCTACCTTCTTCCCTCCCTCCCTTCCTTCAGTCCTTCCTCTCTTACTCTCCCCTTTCATAAGTTTCCTTGCTTCCTTCCTCTGTTCCTCTCCCTTCCCCCTTTCTTTCTTTCCTTCCTTCCCTCCCTCCATTTCTTGCTTTCCTTTTCCTTCCTCCCTTCTTTCCTCCCTCACTCCCTTCTTTCACTCCTCCCTCTCTTACTCTCCCCTTTCACCTTTCCTTGCTTCCTTTGCACCCTTCCTCTGTTCCTGTCCCTTCCCTCTTTCCTTCCTTCCTTCCCACCCTCCGTCCATTCATTCACCCATTCCTCCCTTGCTCGCACCTTTTACCCTTCCTTCCTTCCTTCCTTCCTTCCTTCCTTCCTTCCTTCCTTCCTTCCTTCCTTCCTTCCTTCCTTCCTAGCTCGCCCTTGCCTTTCTTCCCTTCCTTCCAGATGGGAGTGCCCCCTCAAGACACCCGCCTGACTGCTGGTACCCTGCTTTTTCTCTCCCCTCGTCCTTTCCAGCTCCTCGCCGGTGGCTGCCGGGTGTGGGATCCCCCTCCCCTCTCCCCTCGCTAGAAAGCACATAGTTTTTTGTCAACAAGAAGGGAGAAGTGCCAAGGAGCCGTAAATAAGCCTCGCTCCGCCTGACCGATGCCAGGAGGATCTTTCTTTCCCTTGTCACTCCCGCTTCTTTCTTTCTCCTGGACGAGTCCACACAATCGGCTTAACCCAGTTCCTGAAATAGCCTATGGCAGTGCTTCCCAACCTTGACAACTTGAAGATATCTGGACTTCAACTCCCAGAATTCCCCAGCCAGCATTCGCTGGCTGGGGAATTCTGGGAGTTAAAGTCCAGATATCTTCAAATTGCCAAGGTTGGGAAACACTGGCCTATGGGACCGCCTCGCTTGGCGTGAAGCGGGAAATGATCCCCGGGGGACGGAGTGGCTTGGCGACTTAAAATAGTTTTAAAATGGCGGGGGGGGGGCAGACACTTAGGCTGTATGGGGCCCAAAAATTCCTGATGGTGGCCCTGAAGGGACCTGAAAATAGCTGTTCACTGAACCTGAAAGGATTTGCAAGGAAGAATTGCAGTAAATCCAGGTTTGCAAAGCTTGTGGTGTCATATGCAAAAAGACTCAAGACTAATTGCTGCAAAAGGTGCTTCAACAAAGCACTGGGTGAAAGCTCTGAATACTTATGCCAATAATTATTTCATTTCCCCCCTCTTTTTAATAAATTTTCTAAAAGTCTGTTTTTACTTTGGGTATTGAATATAGATTAACAAGGGAGAAAAAACTGAATTCCAACAACTGCAGAATCAGGCTGCAGCATAACAACACTGGCAAAAGTGAAAGGGGTCCGAACACTTTCTAAATGCATTGTAAAATTACAACAAACAAGATAGGCAGGATCACAGCAACATCATCAGGTAAAGCATCAGACAGGTATGCAGAACAGGCAAAAGAAAACGGTGGGAAAAGGGAAATTCCCCCTTTACTTTACACCCACAGGAACAAATTATAGTGTAGATTGTCTTCCTTATGCAGGAGCCAGCAACTTTTATACACATTACTATTCCAGCTACAAATCCTAACACTCTGGCCGGTACAGTGATAGTGCGCAGTGTGGCAGTTGGTGTGACTACGGGCAGGGCCAGCTAAGTCCGCGCAATTTACTGCAATTCTTCCTTGCAAATCCTTTCAGGTTCAGTGAATTTGGAGGGCGACAGTCAGTGAACAGCTATTTTCAGGTCCCTTTAGAGATGTTCAGTAGGGTTCAAGTCAGGGCTGTGGCTGGGCCAGATATACCCATGTTTTGTCAACGCTCTGCGCCCTGCATTGGTTGCTGATTGGTTTCCGGACACAATTCAAAGTGTTGGTAATGACCTATAAAGCCCTACATGGCATCGGATCAGATGCCTTACGGGACCGCCTTCTGCTACATACATCCCAGCGGCTGATTAGGTCCCACAGAGTCGGCAATGTCGTCTTGCAGGGCCTGGGGAAGAGCCTTCTCTGTGGTGGCCCCGGCCCTCTGGAATCAGCTCCCTCCAGAGATTCGAACTAGCCCCACCCTTCTCGCCTTTCACAAGATCCTTAAGACCCATCTATGTCGCCAGGCATGGGGCAGTTAGTACATGCCCCCCCCCACTTCTGACTATTAAATGTTAAGTATGGATATGATTATGGAATGTTTATTGCACTTTAAGATAAATGGGACTTTAGTCATAGTTTTTAATTATTAGATTTGCACACATTTTGTTTTGTATTATTATTATTATTATTATTATTATTATTATTATTATTATTTATTAGATTTGTATGCTGCCCCTCTCCGTAGACTCAGGGCAGCTCACAGCAATAACAAAGACAATGTAAAAACAAATCTAATAATTTAAAAAAACATTTAAAAACCCATCATTAAAAGCAAACATACACACAAACATACCATGTATAAACTGTATAGGCCTGGGGGAGATGTCTCAGTTCCCCCATGCCTGACGGCAGAGGTGGGTCTTAAGAAGTTTACGAAAGGCAAGGAGGGTGGGGGCAGTTCTAATCTCCGGGGGAGCTGGTTCCAGAGGGTCGGGGCCACCACAGAGAAGGCTCTTCTCCTGGGTCCCGCCAAACGACATTGTTTAGTCGACGGGACCTGGAGAAGGCCAACTCTGTGGGACCTAACCGGTTGCTGGGATTCGTGTGGTAGAAGGCGGTCCCGGAGATATTCTGGTCCGATGCCATGAAGGGCTTTATAGGTCATAACCAACATATTGTATGTTGTGAGCTGCCCCGGGTCTCCGGAGAGGGGCGGCATACAAGTCTAATTAATAATAATAATAATAATAATAATAATAATAATAATAATAATGATGTTAGTGATGACGAACCTATGGCATGGGTGCCACAGGTAGCATGCGGAGCCATATCTGTTGGCATACAAGCTGTCGCCCTAGCTCAGCACCAACGTGCATGTATGTGCTGGACAGCTGATTTTTGGCTTGCACGGAGGCTCTGGGAGGGCATTTTTGGCTTCCATAGAGCCTCTGGGGGGGATGGGGGCAGGGGTTTTTACCCTCTCCCTGCTCCATGGAAGCCTTTGGAGCTTGGGGAGGGCGAAACACGATCCTACTGGGCCTACCAGGAATTGGGAAACAGGCTGTTTCCGACCTCCAGAGGGGAGGGAAACTGTTTTTGCCCTTTCCAGGCATTAAATTATGGGTGAGGGCACTCACGCATTAGCGATAGCGTGCACGCACACTCTTTTGGCACCTGAGGAAAAAAAGGTTTGCCATCATTGGGTTGGTGGTCAGTTAAAAGACAATCACAAAATATGGGTGGCCCTGAGCGGTCTGGGAATTTGTTCACATGACCTCAAGCAACAGTCTTCTGTCCCTTTGTTCAGCACCATCGTAAATTCAAATGGCCACTGAGTTAATGAATATTAAGCAAGGACTATCTGTAATAGCACAGCAAATGTCAGTTCAAGTTAGAGGCTTTAGGTATATTTTAGGATGACATTTCCCCATTCGTGGCTTTATCACTGTCAGGCTGTTAACAGTTCTGCTAAAGCAGAGGTGCAGGGCCTGAGGCCAAAGGTTGAAGCCTTATGAGACTGGTGAAAATTTCTATTAATTTCTAACATGTCTGAACAAATAACCAGAGAATAGTAATTGTGTATCATGGTGGGGAAGGGGGTGGAATGCTATAATTAATTTTAATTAAATGTAGAAGAGAACAAATCAAATTTAGGCATGAACGCCTGAATGTGAGCCAGAAAGGCTCTTCAAAACGAAGCATGTGTTTTGGCTCAGAAAAATATATTCATATTGACTCAGAGCCAGTGAAGGGCTACTGAATTTTTTACTACTACACCGTGGGCGTGGCTTATGCCATTTCCTTTCAACATCTTTCAGTGCAAATTGGATGCTCTGGGGTGGAGCTCCATTGTCGCTACCCCACTGCGTTCCCCCCATCCGGGCACTAGCCCACCCCTGCTCAGAGATACTAAAAACAAGATACTTAACACAGGCCCAAATTTCTCCTGAGGGTTGAACAAGGAGCAATGGATAGAAACTAATCATTGGAGAGAAGCAACTTAGAACTAAGGAGGAATTTCCTGACAGTTAGAACAATTAATCAATGGAACAACTTACCTCCAGAAGTTGTGAATGTTCCAATCCTGGAATTTTTAAGAAGATTTGGATAACCATTTGTCTGAAGTGGTGTAGTTTCCTGCCTAAGCTGGGGGATGGACTGGAAGACCTCCAAGGTCCCTTCCAATTCTGTTAATAATAATAATAATAATAATAATAATAATAATAATAATAATAATAATAATTTATTATTATTATTAATAATAATAATAATAATAATTTATTAGACTTGTATGCCGCCCCTCTCCGAAAACTCGGGGCAGCTCATAACAGTAACAAAACAATGCAATACAAATCTAATGATTAAAACTATAACTAAAAACCCACTATCTTAAAAAACAATCAATACTGTACAGTCATAACCACACATAACTCTTAACGGCCAGAGAAGGGGATATATTAGTTGCCCCATGCCTGGCGACATAGATAGGTCTTTGGGGTCTTGCAGAAGGCGAGGAAGGTGGGGGCAGTTCGAATCTCCGGGGGGGAGAGTTGATTCCAGAGGGCCGGGGCCACCACAGAGAAGGCTCTTCTATTAGTAAATGTATTTTGGCATTTTCAGATCAGAACTGTTTGATCCACCAATTAAGGTGCCAGGCTAGAACTCGGAGGCCATGAGTTTTAGTCCAGCTCAGGCCACGAAAGCTAGGAAGGTGCCCTTGGGACGATCACTTTCTCAGCTCAATTCACCTCATAGGGCTGTTGTTGTGGAGAAAACAGGAGGAAGAAGGAGTATTAAATATGTTCACTGACCTGAGGTATTTATTTTAAAAAATAAAGGCAAATCAGGGGGGTGTCTCCCATTATTTGCACATATTTGCAGGAATCTTATATCCTATCAGGAGAGCTTTGTACAGTTTTTATTATCCTTCAAAGACTTGATTTATACATACAACTTTGCATATCCTCTCCTTTTCTCATTGAGTCGCATGCTAATGAAGTTGCAATAAATTAATAATGATTGTTTCCTTATTGCTTATTTGATCTCTTTGACAATAATTAAGTGTTGTACCTCATGATTCTTGACAAATGTATCTTTACTTTTACTGCCGCACGAATCCCAGTGACCGGTTAGGTCCCACAGAGTTGGCCCTCTCCGGGTCCCGTCGACTAAGCAATGTCGTTTGGCGGGACCCAGGAGAAGAGCCTTCTCTGTGGCGGCCCCGACCCTCTGGAACCAGCTCCCCCCAGATATCAGAGTTGCCCCCACCCTACTTGCCTTTCGCAAGCTCCTTAAAACCCACCTCTGTCGTCAGGCATGGGGGAATTGAAATTTCCCTTCCCCCTAGGCTTATAGAATTTATACATGGTATGCTTGTATGTATGAGTGGTTCTTTAAATTGGGGTTTTTTAGATTGTTTTAATATTAGATTTGTTTACATTGTCTTTTTATATTGTTGTTAGCTGCCCCGAGTCTTCGGAGAGGGGCTGCATACAAATCTAATAAATAGAAATACAAATACAAATACTTTTATGTACACTGAGAGCATATGCACCAAAGAGAAATTCCTTGTGTGTCCAATCACACTTGCCGAATAAAGAATTCAATTCTATTCTACTCTGTTTTGCTTTAGTTATGTCATCATTATCTTATGGCTGTGGTGAGATTGGACGCCCAATCCCACAGGTGAATACAGAATCGGTGGAAGGAAGCCAATAAAAGACTACAGAATCCCAAGAGAAAGTTTATATGGAGAAACTGGGAACGTTTCCAACATCCATTACAAATGTTATATTTACATAGCGTGGTAAAGAAGTTCTGTAATTAAGAAAAACCTGAAAATGAAACCTGGAGATTCAGCCAAGGTTAAGGTGACCAGATTGTAATATTGCTAAAGAGGGACACCATAGACCGGGGTGGGGTGGGGCAGAACGGGGTGTATAGGAGCAAAAAATATATTCTTTTTTCTCTCTCTCTTCCACCCTCCCTCTTTCTCTTTTGCTACCTTCCTCTCTCTTTGTTTCTCTCTCCTTCCCTCTTTCCCCTCTTTCTCTTTCCCTCTTCCTCCGTCTCTTTCCTTCTTTCTCTTTCCCTCCCTTCCTCTTTCTCTCTCTTTCTTTCTCTCTCTCTCCCTTCCTTTCTATGTTTTCTCTCTCTTTCTCTCTCCCTTCCTTCCACTTTTCTTTCTCTCTCAATTTCTTTCTTTCTCTCCCTCCCTCCCCTTCCTCTTGCTCTCTTTATCTCTCTCCCCATCTCTCTCTCTCTCTCTCTCTTCCTCACTCTCTCTCTCTCGTTCTCTCTCTCTCAATCTTTCTCTATCTCTCGTTCTCTCTCTCTCTTTCACAACGCTTGGATCTGGTAGGCGCGCTCCTCCATGCATCCGTCCAGTAATGGGCAGCAAAAAAATTTATTACCACACTGTGGGTGTGGCTTATTTTGTGGGTGTGGCTTGCTGGCCATGTGACTGTGTGGGAGTGGCTTGTCAACCATGTGACTGGGTAGGAGTGGCTTGCTGGCCATGTGTCCAGATGGCAGTGGCTTGACAATCATGTGATGGTTTTAAAAGTGGCCAACCTGACTGTCACTCACATCAAGGGTTAGGGTTAGGGTGCCTGGCCTCTCCTTGCCTCAAAGAGATACAATTTCCCTATTTACTATTACTGAACATTTAAAATATACTATTTAATTCTATGTATAGATGCCATACATGTTCATACATATTACACACAGGCACACAAAAATATACACTACCTACTATATAAACTGTATGTGTATGTACAGAGAGAGAGAGAGCTCTTCTAAAATTATACACATTCAACCTCACTTACTGCGATAGGAAAAACACACCCAGAGTCCACTTTCTGCCACACATTTAACCATAACTAGAACATTACACATGCCTTCAGATGTTCTTCCCTAGCTTGCACATCATTGTTAGAGCTAGGAAATGCCATGGATTGAGTAAAAAGTGGTGAATCTTATTTAACAACGCTCTTGCTTAGCAGCCAAAACTTTGGGCTCAATTTTTTCTTTCTTTCTTTCTTTCTTTCTTTCTTTCTTTCTTTCTTTCTTCCTTTTCTTTTTTCTTTCTTTCTGTCTCTCTCTCTCTCTCCTTCCTTCCTTTTTCCCTCCCTCCCTTCCCTCCCTGCTTTCTTTTTCTGTCTGTCTGGTCTTCCTTCCTTCCTTCTTCCCTCCCTCCTTTCCTTTTTTGTCTGTCTGCCTTCCTTCCTATCCACCATCTTTCTTTCTTTATGCCTCTCTTCCTTCTTACCATCTTTTTCTGTCTTTTTGCCTGCCTGCCTTCTTCTTACCTTCTGTTTCTTTCTGTCTTTCTTCCTTCCTAACATCTTTCTTTCTTCCTTTTCTTGCTTTCTGTCTGTCTGACCTCCTTTCTATCATTTTTCTTTCTTTTTTGTTGTATAAGTATTTTATTTAAAAAGCAAATTGCTTTGGATCAAACGAGACATGGAATGAGAAGACACATGAGGACAAGTCAGGATGGGGAACAGTGGAGCAGTTTTCCTCATTTTTTTCTCTTTCTCCTCAACAGATTGACAGGCATTTCTGTGGGGGGGGGGAGCGGAGGTGGAGCAATGACAATGGTGAATGCATTTTTGCTCTTTTTTCTTGTTTTCTTTTCTTTTAAAGGGCAATTATTATTTTAAAAATGAAGAAATATACATGAAAATTGATATTAAGGATACATGGAGAAAACTGAAGCACTATGGCTTAATTAATTAGATGTAAATAAGATTGGAAACAGCCTAATAAGTGTTTTAGCTAACAGCTTTTCAATGTCATATAAGAAAATTAAGTAATTATTTTTGTCCAGATGTCAAATGTAAAGGAGGCAGCATTGGATGGATTATGTATATCAAAATTTTAAAAATGATTCATTGTAATGTAATTCAAGATTGATGGTATTTTATTTTGTATATGATTGAAGTGAAAAATAAAAATAAATTCTTTTGCCGACAATGATGAAGCTGACAGAAAGTCATTCACTCTTCCACTGCTTTTTTGCCTGTTCATGGTCATTCTGTTTCTCTATTTATGTAGGGAAATATCTCTGAAAGGATGACCCAATAGGATGTCTAGATATGTGACACACACACACACAAACACACACACATTTCTCCTCAACCTGAACACATGATAGGTATGCGGTACCTATCCTGAAGATCAAATTGGAATAAATATGGGAACAAACCCACTTTTCCTATTCTGACAATTATTGTTTTTTTGAACATTGATAACAATCATTCTCCAAATATTTACTCAGGGCAAAATTGTGTCACCTGGCACCTAGACATTTATCTCAAAGATTTTTCACTAGCCATCAATATTTTACAGTCTTTGACAAATAACCATCGTATGACAGTACCTGACAGTTAATATGAAACGACACTCTATTTGACAGTATCAGAAAGAGATTTTATTGCAGCTCCACTTATTTAAGAGTTAAAAGGCAATTGACGTTTGATATCACCTTTAAAATGAAGAACTTGAACAATTTATAATTTTGAAATAACCAAAGCTCCATTTCAGCTCTAACGTCTGCAGGAGCACACAGGGACATATCTGTCCCTAATGTCAGATATGCAGATCAAGAAAAAGCCGAATTTCATTTGCCTGGCTCGTGCATGGCCAGCAGTAATGGAGTTGTGCACGCAGGTCCATTTCTGCCTGTGGAACAGTGTTCCACGCCTTGGTGTCTGTTGCCTACTCCTGGTTATACAGTAGATTAATTAAAAATATACGTTCATCAACAGCAACCCACTGGGTACAAAGACATTTAAAATACCCATTTTGTCTCTTGTTTGTGTAGGGTAGCAGGCCAAAAACAATTATGATTTTATCTGTGAAATAAATGGTGTGTACAGGGAAGGGGGAAGCACACCTAATGAAAAATGCACTTTCATACTTTGATGTTTGTTCCTTGGTATTTGCTTTAAAGAAGAAGTCTAGTTCCTTTTCTATTTTTTGTGTATATTTTTTCTCTTTTAGGATAGTTTGGTTGAATGCCCATCTAAATGTTTTTTGTACTATTCACTTTTGCTACTGTATTGTGGTTGGCCCATTTGATTTTCTTCCTATTTATGGATTTGTAATCCAACTTGCTGTTTACAATAGTATTAAAACCTCCTATGACAGTTTTGTAATAATTTTGTGCAGTTTGGTATTTAAAAAATTGTTTTGGATTTGATGCATATATTCCTTAATAGTGGAAACAGTAGAATTTGTTTCCTTCCTATTGTTGTTTCCACTATTAAGATTCTACCTTTTTTGTTTGTGTATATCAATTTTTGAATTTAGACATTCTTTTATATATAGTATTACAATTCCCCATTTTTTGGTCTGAGCCAATGAACTATATTTATTTATTTTATTTATTTATTATTTCAACTTATAGACTGGCCAACTCCTTGCGGATTCTGGGCGGTGAACAGCAGAGTAAAAACACAAAAAACAATAGAAAAATTATAAAAACCCTTAAATTAAATGGGAGAATCTATGTATCATAGGAGATTTTAATACTATGGTAGACAGCATTCATTCATTCAGCTGGGGCAAAATGGAACCTTTCACTGGGTCCAGGCTGCCGGAAAAGGCATATTTTTACAGCTTTTTGGAAGGCCAGGAAGGTGGGGATTGTGCAAATCTCAGGGGGGAGTTGATTCCATAGGGCTGGGGCCGCCACAGAGAAGGCCTTCCCATGTGGTCCCACCAGTCAACATTGCCTGTCCCAGGGAACTGTGAGAAGATATATAGTTTTCCTAATTTTGGATGTTCTAACAATTTTCCATATTTTTCCATCATGTGCATCTTTTGTAAGCAAATTATATCTGCATTTTGTTTTTGTAGGTCCAGCAATAAACGTTTCCTCTTAACCAGTGCATTCAGTCCATTAATATTTAGTGATAACAAGTTGACTTCTTATTCCTCACATTTCCTATTTGGTACCCGCCTTTGTATTTCCTTTCATTAATACCCCCATCTGTGCCTGTGTTCCGGCACCTCCCTTTTGTATCTCACTACTTCAGTTCTATCCCGTTTCCTGTTCTTTCTCTTCTCTTAGCGCCTCTCCTGCTGTTCCTCTCTTCTCTACTATCTTGTTCCTCTTCTTTCATCCATCTTCCTTGGGTGCTGAAAGAGCACGGGTGCATGCTATTGTGCATGCGCAAGTGCCTACACCCATAATTCAATGCCTGGGGAGGATGAAAACAGCTTCCCCTCCCTCCCTGGAGGCCATCTGGAGGCTGGAAACAGCCTGTTCCCTAGTAGGTGGGCACAGTAGGCTCTGTTTTGTGCTCCCCAAGCTCCAAAGGCTTCCCTGGAGCCAGAGGAGGGTAAAAATGACCTCCCTCATTGCTCCAGAGACTCTCTGGAAGCCAAAAACGCCCTCCCAGAGCCTCTGTGCAAGCCCAAAATCAGCTGGCTGGCACACACATGTACGTTGCAGTTGAGCTAGGGCAATGGCTCAAGTGCCAGCAGCTATGGCTCCGCGTGCCACCTGTGGCACTTGTGCCATAGGTTCGTCATCCCTTTTATAGGCTATTCATGAAATGTTATAGAGTAATTAAAATTATGTGTTCTTCAACAGCAACCCACTGGGTACAAAGGTATTTAATATAGCCATTTTGCCTCTTGTTTGTGTATGGTAACAGGCCAAAAACAGTTACGATTTTATCTGTGAAATAAATGGTGTTTATAGGGAAGGGGGAAGCATAACTAATGAAAAATGCACTTTCATACTTTGAAGATTAAATCTGGTAATATTTGCTGAATTAGATATTGTTAAATTAGAAAAATGGTTTTGTAGCCTGAGTCCATACATTGTATTAAGTTACAGTTTCTTAAACAAGCTACAATTGTCTGGATTCATGCAGTGTGCCAAGCCATTAAAAAAAATGGTTTAGAAATCACAGTGGCTTTGTTCAATTAAGATGCTAAGCCAATAAATACAAAATTTAGAAATTTGGAAGCAGAATGTTCTAGAAGGGCCCTGTCCTTAATATCTTGAACTTTTGGAAACAGACACATCACTCTTGGAATGGCCTAGTCCAGAGGGGTGTCAGCATATTGCAGAACGGTAATATAAAATTCTCCAGAAATTTTAAATATTGAATATAACAAGAATATGCACAATCAAATGTTTGAAATTGATATATAATAAGTTATATATGTTACTTCGAAAGATATTTCTTGCCTTGTATCCCTTTTACTTTTCTGTATCCCCATTCCCCTCTCTCCTTTCTTAATAAATTAATAAACTTTATTTTAAAAAAAATCTCCAGAAATTCCATTCCTGAATTATGGAATTTTGTTCATCCTTACCAGGCTTACCATCTCTGCAAGCCCCTTTTTGTTTATATTAGTTACATATAATTTGGGAGAATGAACTCATCAGCTGCTATTGAAGACACCCCTGGATACTATTTTTCTCCCTATCCAAAAGCAGCCTCACGGAGCGTGAAATCTGTTAGACGTTGTACCTATTTGGAGGGAATGTGGATGACTGCAGTGGTTTTAACAGAAGCAACATCAGGAGGCTAGGGAGAAGCAAAGACAACGCCAATCTAGTTTCCTGCTGACTAGAGGACAGCTGGAGAGGACTCAGCAGGGGAGAAAGACTACCATGTTTAAGGAACTACTGCTGCTCTTATATTTTTTTCCTCCACTATTTCAGGAAACTATCTTTCCCTCTGAAGCTACTGTTTGAACATTTTACATTCCAGCCTACAATTAAGGAATTCTATTCCATTCCATTCCATTCCATTGTATTCCATTCTGGAAGGAAGAAAAATTGCAGAGCTATCCCAATTGGTCTAGGACAGTGATGGAGAACTTATGGCACACGTGCCACAGGTGGCACGCGGAGCCATATTTGAGGGCTCGTGAAGTGTTGTCCTATGTCAGTTCAAACATGCATGCGTGTGCTGGCCAGCTGATTTTCTGCTGTTTTCCTGTCCCTAGGCTTCAGGAAAGCCCCCTGAAGCCTGGGGATGGCAAAAAATGGTTCAATGGGCCAACCGGAAGTTTGTTTCTGAACTTCTGGTTGGAGTATTTTTCTTTTTTAAAAAATATATATATATTTATTAAATTTTTGTTTTTTTTTAAAAACAGTACATAATCATATTTACAGATGAATCTACATCATATATACATTCCTATCGACATTGTCTTTTAATTGCTTTTAGATTTCTTAATATTTTATTTCAATGCTTCTTGTAAGTTTCCTTTTTTTGTCCATTGGTACCATTTTGTCCAGGTTTCATAATAGTCCAATTCTTTTCGATTATTAAGCTCCATTGTCAGACATCTGTCCATCTCTGCACAGTCGTATATTTTCTTGATGATCTCATTGTCTTCAGGTATTTGCGGATTTTTCCAGTTCTGTGCAAATACAATCCTTGCAGCTGTTGTAATATGCAAGCTTAAATATTTTACATTTTTAGAATAGGTACCTCTCATAATACCCAGTAGAAAAAACTCTGGCGTATATTCCATTTTTGTATTTGTTGGAGTATTTTTCATTCTCCCCAGGTTTCAGGAGGCCTTCCTGAACCCTGGGGACAGCAAAAAACACCCCAACGGACCTGCCGTAAGTCTGGAGGCTTCAGTGAGGCCTGAGCACATGCGCGGGGGGTAGTACAGGGGTTGTGTGCATGTGGAGGGAGGGTGGAGGGCATTGCATTATGGGTGATGGCATGCATGCTATCTCTCGCACGTGTACACTTTTGGCACCCGAGACAAAAAAGGTTTTGCCATCACTGGTCTAGGAAAGAAAATACAGTGGTACCTCAAGATACGAACCCCTCGTCTTACGAACAACTCGTGATACGAACCCGGGGTTCAGAAAATTTTTGCCTCTTCTTACGAACTTTTTTCGAGTTACGAACCGGCATTCGGAGACTGCTGGGAAGCTGCGCGGCTGTTTTAAAAGGTGACAGCCGGGCGGTGGGGCTTCCCAGAAGCCTCCCGAACTCGAACAAAGTTCGTAAGAAGAGGCAAAATTTTTCTGAACCCCGGGTTCGGTTCGGGAGGTTGCTGGGAAGTCCCCCAGCCCGGCTGTCACCTTTTAAAACAGCCGCACAGCTTCCCAGCTGTCTCCCGAAGCCGAACGCAGAAGTTCGGCTTTGGCGTTCGGCTTCAGGAGACAGCTGGGAAGCTGCGCGGCTGTTTTAAAAGGTGACAGCCGGCCTGAGGGGCTTCCCAGCACCCCTCCGAACCCCGAACCCGGGTTCGGGGGGGTGCTGGGAAGCCCCCCAGGCCGGCTGTCACCTTTTAAAACAGCCGCGCGGCTTCCCAGCAGTCACCGAAAGCCGTTTTTTTGCGGGGGGGTTTTTTGGTTGCACGGATTAATTGACTTTACATTGTTTCCTATGGGAAACAATGTTTCGTCTTACAAACCTTTTGTCTTACGAACCTCCTCCTTGCACCAATTAAGTTCGTATCATGAGGTATTACTGTACTTAAGAAAGTGAGAAGAAACTGCCATTCTCTTTTTTAGACACTAGAGGGCACTAAATGTATTCACTTTAGAGCCATTTTTAAGAGTGGACAGAAACAGCACTTTCCACTTCAAGGGGGGGGTGTGTGTGGAGTCCAGCTGCCTTTTGAAAAAGCACCTTTGGGATGATGGACTGTGCAGAGATGGATATGCTGTCAAGGAAACTAGAAGGAAATGTGAGAATTTCTATAATTGGCTAAAAGATAAAGGAAAAGAAATTATATAGAAAGACAGCTCCATAGATTAATATAGAAACTTAAAGAAAAATATGCAGGTATGCAAATATGTGAGCAATACATTAACAAAAACAAGATAAAAATGTATATATGTCTGATCGAAATTCTGAATGAGATGGGGATGTAAATATCCCAAAATGCATGTTTTATTTTTGTTTTTTCATTTGTTTTTGTTTTGTCTCTGTGTGTTTAAATTAAATAATAATAATAAAAAAGAAAAGCACCTTTGAGTGAGTTTTTGGAATAGGGACAACAATCACTACTACATTTTGTGCAATCAAGTCAAGAGCCCATAAGAGATAAATTGGTCACCAATCTGGATGTTTTGAAAAGGAAATGTGATCAATTAAAGTGGGATCAAGCCAGGGGTGGACAAATGCCCGGATTGGGGGGGGGACGCAGTGGGGTAGTGAAAATGGAGCTCCACCCCAGAACACCTAATTTGCCCTGAAAGCTGTTGAAAGAAAATGCAGGACATCCTGCATAAGCCATACCCACAGTGGGGTAGTAAAAACTTTGGTAGCCTTTCACTGGATCAGGCTATCAGTGGCTATAATTAGGTTGAAGGAATCATACTCCTAAATTCTAATTTTTGGGGACTGCAATCAGAAAGGTGTTACTGCACTCTTCTTTTGTGGGTTCCCCCAAAATACTTGGCCTGACTACTATTGAAATATTTATTTATTTTATTTATTTATTGGATTTGTATGCCGCCCCTCTCCGTAGACTCGGGGCGGCTAACAACAATGTTGGGCTAGAGAAATTTTGGTTTGATTTAGCCATAACAGATTTGATCTAAGCCACCTGGGAAAGCCAAGGGAAATCATCAAAATCTTTTAAAAAATGAAAATTAGAATAGTTTGGACATGTGATGGTAAAATATAGCAAACTTCACTTAATCCCGCAAAGAAAGATTGATGGCAAACAAGGTCCAGGCAGAAGAACATCATGGCTTGAAAATCTAAGTCCCATGGGATTGGGTAGCAGGGAAATCGAATTAAACAAACAAACAAACAAATATTAAGATATTAATGTAAATAAATATGAAACAGAGGTTAAAAGATTATGTAGAGTCTTTTTTAATGTTTAGATATTTAATAAAACCTTTTAAAAAAATTAAATAAATAATAAATAAATTTTGGACAAACTCAACAGCACTTTTTCCTGTGGCTGTTGATAAAAATAGGATCGTCAACATGATCACTAATATCTGATGACAGATATAGCCAAAGAAGAAGCAGTACAGTGCTTCATTTGGTCATTATCATTAATTGTACTCAGGTGTAATAGCTTACAGGGACTAGTAAGAGTCCAGCATACCTATTAAACTAATCCAGGATGTTTACTGGGGTCAGTCCTAACTTGATGATTTTAAGGTTTTTCATTGTATGAAAGTTTAAGTGTTGATCCTGAGGTACTTGATCAAGGAGGCTCTGTCATAGCAGATCAAATGATTCATTTTGAGGCAGTTATAGCTTGATCAGTTTGTTGTAGACAAATTTTAAGACAATTACGGCATGAGCCTTGGTAGACTACCATCTACTTTCTGAGAAAATAGAGGGTTTGCAACTGTCTTTCTACTTACTGTAAATATACCTTTGAATTCCATCTGAGAAATTATAGTTTGACATTCAGTTTTTAAAGAGCATTCTTCCCTTATCATGCAGTCACTTCCTCTCTAAATATAATAATATATCTAAGGCAAATATTGCAACATACAGCTCTTTAGAACGAACCATGTTTACAACCAAAACTAACAGATAATAAAGCTGCTATTATAAAAAAACAATTAAAAATTTATAACTGTAAATCTACAACTACTAGGGTACATGGATAGAGTTATGGCTGCTGTAATAGCTATTGCAGCCTACATTGAGAATCCAATGGACTTTCACCAGCTGTGAACTTAAGGATGATTCTCCTGATGCTGTTGAACCAAAGCACCATTCTGAGCTAAGGAACATGGGTAGTGGGAATTGTAGTTCAGCAACCTCTGGAGGGATACAAGACAAGTACATTATACCTGACTTAGAATTGGAGAAATCCTCAACTGATATCATCCCCAGAACTGACTTACTTCCTACTCCATAGATTAAAGAATCTGTTAAGAATCTTTTACGGCCTGGGTTTGTTTGTTTGTTTTCTCAAGTACGTATTGGTAGTATAAAAAGATATAACAATGTTTATGTACATAATACTAGTAAGAGAAAAACGTTAGGACGGGACGGAAGGCATGTTGGTGCACTTATGCATGCCCCTTACTGACCTCTTAGGAATCGGGTGAGGTCAACAGTAGATAGTCTAAGGGTAAAATTTTGGGGGTTAGGTGATGATACTACAGAGTCAGATAGTGAGTTCCATGCATTAACTACTCGGTTACTAAAGTCTTATTTTCTGCAGTCGGGTTTGGAGTGGTTTACTTTAAGTTTGTATTTGTTGTGTGCTTGTACCATATTTTTGGGAGCATAAGATGCGCCTTTTTCCTCCCTAAAAGAAGCTGAAAATTCAGGTGCATCTTATACTCTGAATGCAGCTTTTTCCGAAACTTTTTTCCCCCAGCCCTAACTAAGGATCTTCCCAGTTCTTATCTTGCAGGTTCTTTCATTGTTACCACTGTTCCCTGTAAGCTGTGCACATGCGCATGCCCCAAAATACCCCCTGCGCACCGTTTTCCAAGGGCGCACAAAGAGCCAGGCATTGGAGTTGGGTAGCAACGAAAGTGCAGAGGCGCCGCGCGTACTCCCCATCCCCCTGCCAGTCCGCGGAGGGGTGGGGGCAGGGAGGCGCTGGCAGTAGACATGGGTGGAAGGAAAGGGAGCCGTGTCCACCCCCGCCTCCCCACAGTGCCTCCGGCCCCCTCGTGCCTCTGGCCTCTCGCCGCTGTCCCCCACCCACCCGATCCGCCCACTCTCTGGCTTTCTCCGCCTCCCGCCTTGGGGCGTGACTTCTCCCACGGCGGTGACGGCTGCGGCTTCTCCTCCTCC
The DNA here is from genome assembly GCF_031021105.1 of Erythrolamprus reginae. Taxonomy (NCBI): domain Eukaryota; kingdom Metazoa; phylum Chordata; class Lepidosauria; order Squamata; family Dipsadidae; genus Erythrolamprus; species Erythrolamprus reginae. The sequence goes on along the minus strand of NC_091951.1, from coordinate 188,612,054 downwards.
TCATCCACGCTCCCAGTCAGGGGGCTGCGAGAGGGTTTTCTCCGTGTGCTTCGGGAATGCCTGCCCTGCCCCTCTCGCAGCCCCTTCACTGGGAGCAATTTCGTCCTGAGCTTTCAGCAAGGGGGCTGCAGTAGAGGCAGGGCAGGCATTCCCGAAGTGCTTGGAGAAAGCGCTCTCGCAGCCTCCCCACTTCTGTGCATGTGCAGAAGTTGAGTTGTTGGCACTGTGCATACGTCGCAATCTTGTTTTAGGCTGTTTTCTTCAATTTTTTAATTTTTTTTTTGCATGCACGCGAAGGAAGCAAACCGGCAGCGAGGTAAGTTAGAACCCTGGATAGGAAGGAGAGGCCATGGGACCCAGGGGGATTCTGCCTGCCAGCATACCCTGAGCAGTAGGAGATTGCAAGCCACAAGGGCTTCTGGCATTGCAGGAGGGGGAAGGGGGGGAAGTCTATCTGATTTCTCCATTGCGTTTCTTCTGCAGAGAAACAAAAGGTTGTGGGATTAAAAATAAATCAATCCGTTTCAACTTCTTGCAAAAGAAAAAAAAAGTCATATACAGGATATAGTTGGTCGGCTATGAACAAAAATTAACTGCCTTGGAAATGGCCCTGGGTTGGGCCTAGAGGCAAAAGGATGTGACGCTAGCCACACCCTTTCCTTACTGGGATTCGATCTGGTGAACTCTGCCTTGTAAAGCAGAGAACTAGCAGTTTGAGCTATCAGATCAGGTCCCTTCCAGGGAGGGGCTATATGTTTTTTATGTCGGATCACCCTGGTATATTTTAAGGTATGTCACAGCTCCTTTTTGCCTCTAGGCCCAACCCAGGACCACTTCAAGGCAGTTAATATATATATGTATATGTCACATGTTTAAGCTGAATTTGAAAATTAAGGGAGACTAGGATAGATCTATTTCGGCCTTATTTTGGCCTCATCAGCTAGCCATACCCACTGGGACTTGAACCTGCAACCTTTGCCTTGTAAGGCAGAGAATTATCCTCTAGGCTACAGTATACAATCCCTTCAGCTCTGTACCAGGGAAGGGTTACATTTTGTGTCGAATCACCCTGGTATATTGAAGGAACATCACAGCTCCTTTTTTGCCTCTCGGCCCAACCCAGGGCCATTTCCAAGGCAGTTAATTTTATTGATAGCCGACAATTCTATCTGTATGTGTCACATGTTTAAGCTGAATTTGAAAATTAAGGGAGACTAGGATAGATATATTTCGGCCTTATTTTGGCCTCATCAGCTAGCCATACCCACTGGGACTTGAACCTGCAACCTTTGCCTTGTAAGGCAGAGAATTATCCTCTAGGCTACAGTATACAATCCCTTCAGCTCTGTACCAGGGAAGGGTTACATTTTGTGTCGAATCACCCTGGTATATTGAAGGAACATCACAGCTCCTTTTTTGCCTCTCGGCCCAACCCAGGGCCATTTTCAAGGCAGTTAATTTTATTGATAGCCGACAATTCTATCTGTATGTGTCACATGTTTAAGCTGAATTTGAAAATTAAGGGAGACTAGGATTGATCTATTTCGGCCTTATTTTGGCCTCATCAGCTAGCCATACCCACTGGGACTTGAACCTGCAACCTTTGCCTTGTAAGGCAGAGAATTATCCTCTAGGCTACAGTATACAATCCCTTCAGCTCTGTACCAGGGAAGGGTTACATTTTGTGTCGAATCACCCTGGTATATTGAAGGAACATCACAGCTCCTTTTTTGCCTCTCGGCCCAACCCAGGGCCATTTCCAAGGCAGTTAATTTTATTGATAGCCGACAATTCTATCTGTATGTGTCACATGTTTAAGCTGAATTTGAAAATTAAGGGAGACTAGGATAGATCTATTTCGGCCTTATTTTGGCCTCATCAGCTAGCCATACCCACTGGGACTTGAACCTGCAACCTTTGCCTTGTAAGGCAGAGAATTATCCTCTAGGCTACAGTATACAATCCCTTCAGCTCTGTACCAGGGAAGGGTTACATTTTGTGTTGAATCACCCTGGTATATTGAAGGAACATCACAGCTCCTTTTTTGCCTCTCGGCCCAACCCAGGGCCATTTCCAAGGCAGTTAATTTTATTGATAGCCGACAATTCTATCTGTATGTGTCACATGTTTAAGCTGAATTTGAAAATTAAGGGAGACTAGGATAGATATATTTCGGCCTTATTTTGGCCTCATCAGCTAGCCATACCCACTGGGACTTGAACCTGCAACCTTTGCCTTGTAAGGCAGAGAATTATCCTCTAGGCTACAGTATACAATCCCTTCAGCTCTGTACCAGGGAAGGGTTACATTTTGTGTCGAATCACCCTGGTATGTATGTATGTATGTATGTATATATATATATATATATATATATATATATATATATATATATATATATATATATATATATATGTTTTCGTAAATTTTTACAGGTACAGGTATGAAGGTCTTGGCATATTCGGGTTTCTTCCCATGTAGGATTCAGATATTTCTGGCGACGTTTCGATGAGGTCCCACTCGTCATCTTCAGACTGGTGCTTCTGTCCTTGTTCTAGGGCGAACACAGCGAGACCTGAGCTGCCTTCCTTCTATAAATACTGGTGGCTGGGTGTGGTTTGATGGCTCAGCAATTGCCTGCTGTGTAGAAACTTCCTGGTGAGTCAGTGGGGAAACACCTGGGGTCGTTGATTTAACTGAGGTATGCTGAGTAGTTAATGATTGTGGATTAGGGGTGATATCCTGAGTAGTTGGAGCTTGTATCACATGTTTTTGCTGAATTTTTAAAATTAAGGGAGACTAGGATAGCGCTATTTCGGCCTTGTCCTGGCCTCATCTGCTTGTCATACCCTTACTGGGATTTGATCCTGGGGCTTTTGCCTTGTAAGACAGAGAATTAACCTCTAGGCTACCAGATCTGATCCCTTATATATATAGCAATTACTAATTTGTAATGATAAGAGTTTTTGTAAATATTATTATTTAAAGATAAATACCAATTGGAAAAGATTATTGATAAGATAGTTGGATAACAATGCATTGAAATGGATATATTTATTTATTTATTCAATTTTTATGCTGCCCTTCTCCTTAGACTCAGGGTGGCTTACAACACGTTAGCAACAGCACTTTTTAACAGAGCCAGCATATTGCCCCCACAATCTGGGTCCTCATTTTACCCACCTCGGAAGGATGGAAGGCTGAGTCAACCTTGAGCCAGTGATGAGATTTGAACCGCTGACCTGCAGATCTACAGTCAGCTTCAGTGGCCTGCAGGACAGCACTCTACCTGCCAGGAAGGAAGGAAGGAAGGAAGGAAGGAAGGAAGGAAGGAAGGAAGGAAGGAAGGAAGGAAGGAAGGAAGGAAGGAAGGAAAGTTATAATGAGAAACAGTGAGGGTCTGAGGTTAAATCCTGCCTTAGCACTTGGCTACCAGCAATCCTGTTGCCTTTGGATATGTGGCTTCTTGGGGATGCATTTTGGAGAAGTGTCAAAATAAATGCTAAAAAAGGCAATCATTTTGGGATTAAATTCGGAATGAAATTGGGTCTTCAGGGTAACGAGACATGAAGAGCTTTCAACTGCAGGTTACTAAAAATCTTATTAAAATGAATGTCTAGAGGCAACTCAGCTCCAGAGGGAGCAAAAGAGATAGGGTCCCAATGAGGGTCTTAGCACCCAGAACTTCTGGAGGCAAGCAGTTCTCACTATCAGGAAGTTTCTCTTTAGTTTTAGGTTGCTTTTCTCTTTGTTCAGTTTCCATCCATTGCTTCTTGTTTTGCCTTCTACTTCTTTGGAAAATACATCCCCCCCATCCATTCTTTGTGGCAGCCCCTTAAAAGCCTGTTGCCTATCACACTCTTGGGCCAAGCATGCAAGCCATTTCCTCCTTTTAGTGGTCCATGAAAGTACATCTATGGCATGTAGTTAATAAAATTGAAAAAAGGTGAACAACATTTTTACACAACTATAGATACGTTGAGGCTGGGTGTGAGAGGGAATGCTGGGAGGCACTCCTTGATGTGAGTGACATTGAGTTGGCCATGCTCCACTACGAAGCCACTCCCACCTGGTCACATGACTGCCAAGCCACTCCCATCCAGTCATGTGACCGCCAAGCCACTCTCACCCAGTCACATGACCGTCAAGCCACTTCCACAAAATTAAGCCACACCCACAAAATTAAGCCATGCCCACAAAGTGGTAGTAAATTATGCTTGGAAGATTTAATAGTAGAAGGAAACCAAGCCATCAAAGAACACGATGACTGGACACCCTCAAAACTGACACCAGCTAGTGGTGCAAGATTGGCAGATGTTGGAGAGACATGGCCCCCGAATCACCAAAGGTGAGACCTGATTGAATGGATAGCCTCGGCAGCTGCAGCCTTTTCCAAGTATCCAAAGTATTTCTATTCACACAATCCTCATCTCAAATCTGTAAAATATTATTTTATGTACGCCGAGAGGGCTACAAGAATGGTGGAAGGTCTTAAGCATAAAACGTATCAGGAAAAACTTAATGAACTCAATCTTTATAGTCTGGAGGACAGAAGAAAAAGGGGGGACATGATCGAAAGATTTAAATATCTTAAAGGGTTAAATAAGGTCCAGGAGGGAAGTGTTTTTAATAGGAAAGTGAACACAAGAACAAGGGGACACAACCTGAAGTTAGTTGGGGGAAAGATCAAAAGCAACATGAGAAAATATTATTTTACTGAAAGTGTAGTAGATCCTTGGAACAAACTTCTAGCAGACATGGTAGATAAATCCACAGTAACTGAATTTAAACATGCCTGGGATAAACATATATCCATCCTAAGATAAAATACAGAAAATAGTATAAGGGCAGACTAGATGGACCATGAGGTCTTTTTCTGCCGTCAGTCTTCTATGTTTCTATGAGAGAATGTGCACCAAAAACAAATTCCTTGTGTCCAATCACACTTGGCCAATAAAGAATTCAATTCAATTCTATATTCATTTTTAGGAGGTGAGAGTGATAGAGGTACTTTTCAAGTTATGGGGAAATGATAAGGAAAGTTAGAGAAATCTAAGCAATTTTAGCAAAACTGAGTTTCTTCCTATTAGCTACTCGAAAAGATAAGGAGGCCATATCCGGTCTGACCTTTTTGCAAATAGAACAGGGGGGGAGAAGGCTTTGAAACTGAGAGGGGAGTTGCCTAAGGCTATTTAGCAGTGCATTAATAACCCAGTTAAAATCTGAACGGACCACTTCCTGCCTTAAGAGTTTGCACACTAGACCATGCTACGCTATCTACTAATTTCTATGGCACAATCCTAGCGTTAAAAACGGGCCAGTCTCGGCCAGTAAGGGGTGTACATAAGTGCACTGGAGTGCCTTTCGTCGCCTGTCCAATTGTCTTTCCTTTCATTCACCTATCTTATATATTCTCTTCCTTTCTTATATCCTCTCCTCTAGGTTCACTTTCACCCTCTTTTATGTCTATTTTTCTTCCTATGTATTTGTGTATTGGACAAATGAATAAATAAAATAAAATAAAATAAAATAAAATAAAATAAAATAAAATAAAATAAAATAAAATAAAATAAAATAAAATAAAATAAAATAAAATAAAATAAAATAAAATAAAATAAAATAAAATAAAATAAAATAAAATAAAATAAAATAAAATAAAATAAAATAAAATAAATAAAATAAAATAAATAAAATAAATAAAATAAATAAAATAAATAAAATAAAATAAAATAAAATAATAAATAAATAAATATAAACAAACAAACCACTGAAAAGAACCTGCTGCAACTGAGCCAGGCAGCTTTTATAATTGATTTATCTCAACTCCCGAGAGTTGCAAACAGATATGTCCAAGTAAAATTCCCCCCCAGAGACCCTCCCAGTGTGGAATCTGGTTCCCGCTTGGCTCTCCTTTAGTAGACCGAAGACTCACTGGAGTGGAGCAGAAGGTGTCCTTGGGATAAGTGATACCAAAAGGTGTATGTTTTAGAGGGAGGAGGGAACATCCTCAAATTTCCCTGATCCTGCGGAAACCCAGAGCTCGTCTTATGGCAAAGCAGAAGGGGGTGGCACGCCCAGCACCTGAGCCAGGCAGCTGGAAGCATGACTGGGTTGGGATCCAGTTCTCAGGTTTCCCCCCTCTCATCATTACATCCATTAAAGTCCCGTTCAGCCAGCATACAAAAGGATGGAACAGCAAATTAGCAGTAAACTCTTGAGCACAACATGACCCAGCCTGCATTATTAATGCCACCAGAGAATGGGTAATGTGAGCTTCCCTTGAAGGTCGGGGCTGAAGTTTGTTTGATGGTAGTCATAGGTGACTTCTCACCTACTGGTGGGTCAGGCCTTTCAAAGAAGAGTGGTGGAAAGTGAAGCTTCTTATCCAAGGATATAATATTGGATGCTTAGCGGTTGGATGCTGTGCCACCAAGTGATACAAACGTTTTGGCATTCTTGGGGAAATGCTAAAATTTGACCTTCTGACCCAGACTTTCATTTGCCCATTGTGGTAAGAACATTTCTCTTCTATTTTTGTCCGTCTGGTACTTTATTTGATCTTTAAATGCCCTAGTCCAGTGATGGCAAACCTACGACACGGGTGCCACAGGTGGCACGCAGAGACATATCTGCCGGCACGTTACCCTAGCTTAGCTCCAATTTGCACGTGCATGCCGGCCAGGTGGTTTTTGGCTTGCCGGGAGGCTCTGGGAGGGCATTTTCGGCTTCCAGAGAGTCTCCTGGAGGATGGGGAGGGTGAAAAACAGGCCTACTGGGCCCACCAGAGGCTTGGAAATGGGCTGTTTCAGGCCTCCAGAGGGTCCTCGGTGGGCAAGGGAGGCCATTTTCGCTGTCCCCAAACATTGAATTATGGGTGTGGGCACTCACGCATGTGTGATAGCAAACACACACACGCTTTCGGCACCCAAGGAAAAAAAGTTCGCCATCACTGCCCTACACCATTTCTGAGAAATAGCAATTCAGTTGTTCCTGCTTAGGCAGGGGGTTGGACTTGATGACCCCCATGGTCCCTTCCAACTCTAACAATCAATCAATCAATCAATCAATCAATCAATCGTGTCCCTTTGAAAGTCTCAAGTGTTGGAGCTCTCACAACCTCCACAAGCAAGCTGTTCCACTGACTGATGGCTGTCACCATCAGAAAGTTTCTCCTTATTTCCAAGTTGAATCTCTCCTTGGTTAGCTTCCATCCATTATTCCTTGTCTGGCCTTCTGGTGCCTTAAAAAACAACCTGAGCCCCTCTTCTCTTTGGCAGCCTCTCAAACTTTGGAATACTGCTATCATGTTCCCCCTGGTCCTTCTCTTCGCTAGACTAGCCATGCCCAGTTCCTACAACTGCTTTTCGTGGATTATATGTTGCAGTCTGCACATGGCTGAAATGATTGTTTGCTATGATGTACAGCTGAACTTGAAGCAGGTGGCAGAGTATAATCTAAAATGCATCTTTATATGGTTTCATATATAAAAAAGATCTTGGTATGTTCGGTAGGTTTTAAGGTTCTTCAGAAAAGGACTAGGGCAGTGATGGCGAAACTTTTTTTCCTCGGGTGCCGAAAGAGTGTGAGCACAAGCTATTGCACAAGCTACACCCAAAATTCAATGCCGGGGGAAGGCGAACGTATTTATTTATTCATTCATTTATTCATTTATTCATTCATTCATTCATTCATTCATTCATTCATTTATTTATTTATTTTTATTGTTTATTTATTTATTGTTTGTTTATTATTTATTTATTTATTTATTTATTGTTTATTTATTGTTTGTTTGTTTGTTTGTTTGTTTGTTTATTTATTTACTTACTTACTTACTTACTTACTTACTTACTTACTTACTTACTTACTTACTTATTTGTATTCTGCCCTCTGCAGGCCAGAAACTACCTGTTTCCCAACTTCTGGTTGACCCTCGCGTTTCGCCCTCCCCAGGCTCCAAAGGCTTCCCTGGAGCAGGGGAAGGATAAAAACGCCCTCCTCCATCCCCCTGGCGGCCCCCCAGAAGCCAAAAACACCCTCCCACAGGCAAAAATCAGCTGGCTGGCACACACATGCTCGTTGGAGCTGAGCCAGGTCAACTTCAGAAGCGGATTTAAGGGTAGTGATTTCTGACAGTCTCAAAATGGGTGAGCAGTGTGGTCGGGCGGTAGGGAAAGCAAGTAGGATGCTTGGCTGCATAGCTAGAGGTATAACAAGCAGGAAGAGGGAGATTGTGATCCTGCTGTATAGAGCGCTGGTGAGACCACATTTGGAATACTGTGTTCAGTTCTAGAGACCTCACCTACAAAAAGATATTGATAAAATTGAACGGGTCCAAGACGGGCTACAAAAAAGGTGGAAGGTCTTAAGCATAAAACGTATCAGGAAAGACTCAATGAACTCAATCTGTACAGTCTGGAGGACAGAAGGAAAAGGGGGGACATGATCGAAACATTTAAATATGTCAAAGGGTTAAATAAGGTTCAGGAAGGAAGTGTTTTTAATAGGAAAGTGAACACAAGAACAAGGGGACACAATCTGAAGTTAGTTGGGGGAAAGATCAAAAGCAACATGAAAAAATATTATTTTACTGAAAGAGTAGTAGATCCTTGGAACAAACTTCCAGCAGACGTAGGTAAATCCACAAGTAACTGAATTTAAACATGCCTGGGATAAACATAGATCCATCCTAAGATAAAATACCAAAAATAGTATAAGGGCAGACTAGATGGATCATGAGGTCTTTTTCTGCCGTCAGTCTTCTATGTTTCTATGTTTCTAAGAAACAGTTCGTGTGCCAGCAGATATGGCTCCACATGCCGCCTGTGGCACCCATGCCATAGGTTCGCCATCACTGCTCTATATCATATTCTGTTATAACCTGACTTTAATATAAAACAACAAGAACTCAGTAATAGTGCAATGGAACCAAGAAAAGAACTGAGTCACAAACAGTAGATTTTTTTCCTCCAGTTTATCTCTTTTTCCACACTGATCTTTATATAAATTGCTAACTTCAAGATTCCTCAGTGCTATATTTGGGAGGCATTAGGAGGGAGTATACTTATTAAGTTTATTCATTGCACATCTTGCTGTTGTATGACACTAACCAGCTTATAATCAGATAAAACTTAGTATAAAAATGTAAAAACAATGAAACAATAAATTCATTAAAAAGAGATAGCTAAAGGTAGCGGGGTTATTCAATAGAGTGGAGGCAAAATATTTTAAATACCGTGTTTCCCCGAAAGTAAGACAGTGTCTTACTTTCTTTTTACCCCCAAAAGCCCCACTACGTCTTACTTTCGGGGTATGTCTTACATTGGAAAAAAATTGAAAGGGTCGCGTTCCCGAAGGCATCTCCCCAGAGTCCAGAAGGGTAGCCGCGGGACAGGAGCCTCGTGAGCCCTTTTCCAAGTTCAACCTCAGGGCTCCAAGCGGCGTGTGCACGCGTGGAGCCACAGACGCGTGTCGGGGAAGCGTGTGTCTGGAGGGGAGGAGCCGCTCTGCGCAGTTGGGCAGCCCCACCTGCCTGCCGGAAAGGAGGCAGGCGAAGGAGGGCGCAGCTCCGGCCGCTCGCCTCGGAGCTGGTCGGCCTCGCTGGCTGCTTGCAGCCGAGCCTCGGCAGGACTCGGTTGCTGGGATGAGCACCTTCGCTGCAAGCCGCCTTCGCTCGGCTCGCTTCAGACCAGCGCCGTCCTTCGCTTTGCCAAGCCGGGGAAGAGGCGGTGGCGCCGCGGCGAGGCGAAGGTGAGGGGCACGCGGGGAGCTTGGAAGCGACGTCATCGGGCTCCCCCCCGGCAATACCCCCGTCTTTCCCCGAAAGTAAGACATATGTCTTACTTTCGGGGTATGGCTTATATTAGCCGACCCCCCTGAAACCCCCGATATGTCTTACAATCGGGGGTGTCTTACTATCGGGGAAACAGGGTAGTACTGTAATATAAATACCTTCAGGATAATAAATACCTTCAGGACAACAGACCTCAGGCCAACTGTCAGGGCCAGGTTTTCACATCAAGGTCAAGATGTTCCAGCAGGTAGGTACTGTAGAAGAAAAGGCTCTGGGTCCCGCCAGCCAAAATTTCTTGCTAGACAGGATTGGTAGCATTGAGTTGGGTGCTTGACAGGGTCGGTAGCATTGAATTGGATGATCCGGTTCCTCAGATAACCTGGACCCATGGCATAAAGGTCTATGTAGTTAATATTCAATTCAATTTCAATTTATTAGATTTGTATGCCGCCCCTCTCCGAAGACTATAACCAACACCTTGAATCAAATCCAAAAGCATACAGACAGACAGCACAGCTCACATAAGCACAAGTTACACCAGTGATCTTTTCATGCAAATATTAATGTCAGGGTTCCAAGTAACACCCACCAACAGAAGTAAAATTCTAAGGCAAGCATTTTCCTCAAAGTTCCATTTTATTAGAGATGTTTACAGGAGCAGCTATGGCACAGCTAGTTAAGACACCAACTAGAGGGGAGAATATTCTAGATTTAGTTTTTACCAATAGGAATCGGGTTTCAGAGGTCAAGGTGGGAGAAAATTTAGGTTGCAGTGACCATCTATGTTTGTGGTTTGATGTAAAAACTGATGGTGAGCAATCCTATACTGCAACCAAAGTATTGGATTTCAGAAAAACAAATTTTAATGCAATGGGGGAATATTTAAATAATGAATTAAAGGGGAGGGATAAAATGGCAGGAGCAAGCACCCAGTGGACTGTATTAAAAAAGGCCATCTTAAAAGCCACAAGACTTTATGTAAAGCAAGTAACTAAAGGTAAAAGGAAGAAGAAACCGCTATGGTTTAGCAATGATGTAAGGGCTATAGTCAATGAAAAAAAGGCTGCCTATAGGAGGTATAAAGAGTCTGGAAGTATAGCTGATAGAGAGGTGTATAAAATGAGACAGAAGGAGGCAAAACAGATAATATATGCTGCTAAAGCCTCAAAAGAGGAAGAAATTGCCAAATCTGTAAAGAAGGGGGATAAAACCTTCTTCAGATATATTAGTGATAGGAAGAAGAAAAACTGCAGCATCACAAAGCTTAGTACCGGGAATAATACATGCATTGATGGGAATAAGGAGATCGCTGACCATTTCAATAGCTACTTCTGTTCAGTTTTCTCAAAAGACACCTTACAAAATAATAATAATACTATAGAGGGATATAGCATTGCTTCCAGCTGTACGGATTCAGCTCCAGTGATCTTAGAAGCCGATGTCTTAGAAGAACTTGAAAGATTAAAGATAAATAAGGCAATGGGTCCAGATGGCATCCACCCCAGAGTTCTTAAAGAACTCAGATCTGTCATTGCTACCCCCCTGACTGATTTGTTTAACAAATCCCTGTTAACAGGAGATGTTCCTGAGGATTGGAGAATGGCCAGTGTTGTGCCTATCCACAAGAAGGGCAGTAGAGAAGAAGCTGGTAACTACAGGCCAGTTAGCTTGACATCAGTTGTAGTTAAAATGATGGAGACTCTACTCAAAAAGAGGATAAATCTGCATCTAAAAAACAATAACTTATTGGACCCAAATCAGCATGGCTTTACTGAAGGCAAATCGTGTCAGACTAATCTCATTGAGTTCTTTGACTATGTCACAAAGATGTTGGATCAAGGTGGTGCCGTGGATATTGCCTATCTGGACGTCAGCAAAGCCTTTGATACGGTTCCACATAAAGAGCTGATAGATAAATTAGTGAAGATTGGACTTAATCCCTGGATAGTTCAGTGGATTTCAAGCTGGCTGAAGCATAGACATCAGAGAGTTATTGTTAATGGTGAGTATTCTGAGCAGAGACAGGTTACAAGCGGTGTGCCACAAGGGTCTGTTCTGGGTCCTATTCTTTTTAATATGTTTGTGAGTGACATAGGGGAAGGTTTGGTAAGGAAGGTTTGCCTATTTGCCGATGACTCTAAAGTGTGCAATAGGGTTGATATTCCTGGAGGGGTCTGTAATATGGTAAATGATTTAGCGTTACTAGATAAATGGTCAAAGCAATGGAAACTGCAGTTTAATGTTTCCAAATGTAAAATAATGCACTTGGGGAAAAGGAATCCTAAATCTGAGTATTGCATTGGCAGTTCTGTGTTAGCAAAAACTTCAGAAGAGAAGGATTTAGGGGTAGTGATTTCTGACAGTCTCAAAATGAGTGAGCAGTGTGGTCGGGCGGTAGGAAAGGCAAGTAGGATGCTTGGCTGCATAGCTAGAGGTATAACAAGCAGGAAGAGGGAGATTGTGATCCCCTTATATAGAGCGCTGGTGAGACCACATTTGGAATACTGTGTTCAGTTCTGGAGACCTCACCTACAAAAAGATATTGACAAAATTGAACGGGTCCAAAGACGGGCTACAAGAATGGTGGAAGGTCTTAAGTATAAAACGTATCAGGAAAGACTGAATGAACTCAATCTGTATAGTCTGGAAGAGAGAAGGAAAAGGGGGGACATGATCGAAACATTTAAATATGTTAAAGGGTTAAATAGGGTTCAGGAGGGAAGTGTTTTTAACAGGAAAGTGAACACAAGAACAAGGGGACACAATCTGAAGTTAGTTGGGGGAAAGATCAAAGGCAACTTGAGAAAATATTATTTTACTGAAAGAGTAGTAGATCCTTGGAACAAACTTCCAGCAGACGTGGTTGGGAAATCCACAGTAACTGAATTTAAACATGCCTGGGATAAACATATATCCATTGCAAGATAAAATACAGGAAATAGTAAAAGGGCAGACTAGATGGACCATGAGGTCTTTTTCTGCCGTCAGTCTTCTATGTTTCTATGTTTCTATGTCATGTGGGCATCTTTGGGAAAAGCCAAAATGGAAAGTCCCTTGGGATTTTCCCACCCAGAGTAAAATCAAAGTCCCTTTCCCTGCATCCACATGCCCGTCACATAGACTAGAGGTAGGCAAAGTTGGTTCTTCTACGACATGTGGACTTCAACTCCCAGAATTCCTCAGCTAGCATGATTGGCTCAGGAATTCTGGGAGTTGAAGTCCACAAGTCATAGAAGAGCCAACTTTGCCTACCCCTGACACAGACCAACCAGGTCACCATGCCAACTGGAGTTGTTTCCCAGTCATACTTCTCCAGGTCCAGGCTGAACATCCTTGACTCCCAGGAAAAGGAATGCTGTTATGGTTGTATATCTCCCTCCAACTCCAGTCCCATTTCCCACAGCATTCCCATCCACTGAGTGTGGCAGCCCTGAAGATCCAAAGCTCAATATGGCCTCCAGGGCTGACAATTACACTATTTCAGCCTATTACAAATCTTTGCACTAAATCAGTACAGGTCCTAGAGCCCAAACACTTAACTGGCTGAGCGCTTTACTACCATTGCACAGTGTGGAATGCTAAACATTGTGGGTCGAATGCTAAACATGTCTGTCTGTCTGTCTGTCTGTCTGTCTGTCTGTCTCTCTCTCTCTCTATCAAAACACCATCTGCGCATGCGTGCCCTTTTTTCTATGGGCACGCATGCGTAGATGGCGCCGGGCAGATCAGCTGCTGGGCGGCTTCCCTGGGTCTTCCCCCTCTTGCTGGCGGGAGGGCAACGCCCCCCCAGCACCCGCTCGCCCGCCCTTCGCCCTTCGCCCGGGAAGTTCGCCAGGAATCAGCGGAGAACGGCGCGCCTGTTTTAAAACGATCGGAGCTCCGATCGTTTTAAAACAGGCGCGCCGTTCTCCGCTGACTCCTAAAGCGGGGAAGTTCGCCAGGAGTCAGCGGAGAACGGCGTGCCTGTTTTAAAACGATCGGAGCCGGCCGGCTCCGATCGTTTTAAAGCAGGTGCGCCGTTCTCCGCTGACTCCTAAAGCGGGGAAGTTCGCCAGGAGTCAGCGGAGAACGGCGCGCCTGTTTTAAAACAATCGGAGCCGGCCGGCTCCGATCGTTTTAAAGCAGGCGCGCCGTTCTCCGCTGACTCCTAAAGCGGGGAAGTTCGCCAGGAGTCAGCGGAGAACGGCGCGCCTGCTTTAAAACGATTGGAGCCGGCTGGCTCCGATCGTTTTAAAGCAGGCGCGCCGTTCTCCGCTGACTCCTAAAGCGGGGAAGTTCGCCAGGAGTCAGCGGAGAATGGCGCGCCTCTTTTAAAACGATCAGAGCTTTCCAATGAGTCCCGAAGACAAACGTCAAACTTCCGCGTTTGTCTTCGGGACTCATTGGAAAGCCGCGCGGGTGTTTTAAAACGTCGCCGCCGACATGGGGGGCTTGCTAGCACCCCCCCAAACCCGGGCTGGGGGTTCGGGGGGGTGGTAGCGAGCCCCCCATGTCGGCGGCGACGTTTTAAAACAGCCGCGCCGCCCCCAATCTTCGGCTCCTCGCTAGCGCTGCAGAAGTTAAAAACACCATCTGCACATGCGCAGATGGTGTTTTTACTTCCGCAGCGCTACTTCGCGAAAACCCGCTCGTTGCGGGGGGTCCTGGAATGGAACCCTTGCAACGAGCGGGGGATCACTGTATATATATATATATATATATATATATATATATATATATATATATATATATGTCACATGTTTTTTTGCTGAATTTGAAAATTAAGGGAGACTAGCATAGATCTATTTTGGCCTTATTTTGGCCTCATCAGCTAGCCATACCCACTGGGACTTGAACCTGCAACCTTTGCCTTGTAAAGCAGAGAATTATCCTCTAGGCTACAGTATCCAATCCCTTCAGCTCTGCACCAGGGAAGGGTTACATATTTTTGTGTCGAATCACCCTGGTGTATTGAAGGAACATCACAGCTCCTTTTTTGCCTCTTGGCCCAACCCAGGGCCATTTCCAAGGCAGTTAATTTTATTGATAGCCGACAATTCTATCTGTATGTGTCACATGTTTTTTTGCTGAATTTGAAAATTAAGGGAGACTAGGATAGATCTATTTCGGCCTTATTTTGGCCTCATCAGCTATTGTATGTCAAATTTATATTGGATTTATATTGCTGGTATATCTAATTCTTTAGGCTGATCACAGCAAAATGGTGGCAGGCAAGGTTTGCTACAGGTTTGCAAAGAGAATGCATGTCCACCTCAGCTTCAAATAGCAGCACATACTGCTTTAATTCCATCTACTCAATTTTATAATGATTCTGTGTAATAGGTGGAGAAGCATAATAGAGCTTACACTTCCAATCACTTTGGATGGTGTCTGAATAAAAGTGCAAATACTACTTTAACACGGGTGTAATAAAGATGTCTGAAGCCTGTCTCACTCCTGGGTTGGGTAAGAGATGCGAGCAACGTCATGTAGACATGGCAGAACCCCATCCTCATGTTTATAGGCCATGTTTGCTTTGTGTTTAACAAGCAGAGGCCGTTCAGTCACTCCGCCAACCCACCTATCCTGTTGCTTTGTGTCTGCTCTGCCCATTTTGTTCAAGCTGCCTCAATCACCTGTGTTTTTCCACAAAACAGCCCCCACCAATTTTGCAAGATGGTGCATGCTAAAATTAATTAAAGGGCTGCAGTAAAAGATTGAACAAAACAAAAGTTCAGGAAGATAGAGGAGAAACAAAAGAGTCTGGAAGCTACCCAGAGTTTCCTCAAGAAGCTGAGACAAGTTGAGGCAGGCTTGGGATTTCAGAAAGCGAGTGCCAGAGCAAAAGAGCCTCTTTAACTCATATCCCCGTCCAGTGAATGTTTCTAGAATAGGGGACTCAAAAACAAATCTCTCCCACAGATCCTAGGGACCTTACCAAGGGAGAATGGAAGGGGATTTCATGTAGGTAGAGTCTAAAAATAAGAAAGATGATGCAAAGTACAAGTCTATCGATTTCAAATGTAGCTCAAATCTGAACTGGAGGGCAATTGCTTTTATACTTTTATATCTTTTCTTCTATTCTTTTCTTTATTTATATTATTACATATCTATTCTCTTCAATGTGTATTTTGTATTGGACTAACTAACTAACTAACTAACTAACTAACTAACTAACTAACTAACTAACTAACTAACTAACCAAATAAATAAATAAATGAATGAATGAATGAATGAATGAATAAATAAATAAATAAATAAATAAATATAATCATTGGTGAGAGCAGATCTATCTGCATCTTTCTCTTTTTTTCCCCTTCATAGAATCCTTTTATCTAAACCAGACATATCCAACCTTTTGGCCTGCTAGGGCCGCACTGAATGAAGATATGTCATGGACCACATATAAAATATATAATATTTATTTAGTTATTTATTTATTAGATTTGTATCCCGCCCCTTTCCGTAGACTCGGGGCGGCTCACAACAGCAATAGAACAATTCATAACAAATCTAATAATTTTAAAACATTTTTTAAAACCCCATTATTAATCAGACATACATGCAAACATACCATACATAAATTGTATAGGCCCGGGGGAGATGCCTCAATTCCCCCATGCCTGGCGGCAAAGGTGGGTTTTAAGGAGTTTACGGAAGGCAAGGAGGGTGGGAGCAGTTCTAATCTCCGGGGGGAGCTGGTTCCAGAGAGTCAGGGCCGCCACAGAGAAGGCTCTTCCCCTGGGACCCGCCAAATGACATTGTTTAGTCGACGGGACCCGGAGAAGGCCAACTCTGTGGGACCTAATCGGTCGCTGTATATAAATAAAAATGATTATTTTTATTTTTAGTATTTTTTATTACGATTTTGTGGAGTCACATTACAAGCAGTCCGGAGCAGGATGTTGCCTATGGGTCTCAGGCTGGACATGCCTCATCTAAACTAAGCCAGCTGAGTGACTTTGGACCAGCTATTCTCTCTCAGCCCAAATTACTTCACAGGCTTGCAGTGGTTCTCAACCTTTCTAATGCTGTGACCCCTTAATACAATTCCTCATGTTGTGGTGATGCCCAATCATAGGCCTAGCAACAATTCTCCCAACAGAGCTTTAAGCTGATTGGCAGGAAGATCAGATATGTAAACACCTGATTGGTCGGATATGTTCCAAGGCGCCAGAATAGAAGCTTTAGTTCCTATCACCATCAGAAATTTGTCTTTTCCCATGGTCTGTGAAACGGTCATTTGACCGCCAAAGGGATCCTGACCCCCAGGTTGAGAACCACTGATATAGAGAAAATAGCAAGAGGAAGCCATGCTGGAGAAGTTCGCCATCTTGAGTTATTTATAAAAATGACAACCGTGGGACAAAAATTATTAAACGAATACATTTCCTTCTGTGAATGGTCAACAGAAAACTGAAATAAGCACCTCATATTTGAGGGGAGCACTACAACTTTGCATTTCCGAGCCAGAGTGGCGAAAATGAATGCAGGATTTTTAGTCTTTGTCTATTTCCCCCCATCATCGTTTTTAAATAGTTCAACCTATCTCTAGTCAAAGATACAGTAATCTTCATTGAATTTGACTGGATTTGAATGTAAATACCCTATTTGGAGTGGTTTTAATTCTGTCCATAATTATCTGGGATTAAGCTGCTGTGAGCTGGCAGAATCTTGTCTCTCAACATGCATGCAAAGGACTGCATTATTAACCTATATGAAGTCCTGCTGATTAACTATCACTTAACCTTGAAGTGAAATGAAGACATTAGGGTGTGTGTGTGTGTGTGTGTGTATATATATATATATATATATATATATATATATATATATATGAAACTACCCTAATGTCTTCATTTCATATATATATGGGTATGGCTAGCTGATGAGGCCAAAATAAGGCCGAAATAACATGACACACACACACACACACACACACATATATATATGTATACGTATATGTATATGTACAGTGATCCCCCGAGTTTCGCGATCCCGATCATTGCGAATCGCTATATCGCAATTTTTCCACCCGATGACGTCACTCCCTTCCTTTCTCATCTTTCTTTCTCTCTCTCTTTCTCTATCTTGCTTCTTCTTCTCTCACACTCTCTTCCTCCCTCTCTCATCTCTTTCTTTCCTTCTCTCTCTTTCTCTATCTCTCCCCCTCTTGCTCTCTAGCGATGGGGAAACCCCATCTTCGGCTCCTCGCTGCTGCGCCGCAGCAGCGAGGAGCCGGGCGGGCAGGCGGGCGAACGGGCAAGCGGCAAGCGATCTTGGGGTTTCCCCGTTGCAACGGGGAAACCCCAAGATCGCTTGCGGCTTGCCCGTTCGCCCGCCCGCCCGGCTGCTCGCTTGCAGCGCCACAGCAGCGAGGAGCCGGGCGGGCGGGCGAACAGGCAAGCGGCAAGCGATCTTGGGGTTTCCCCATTGCCTGGGCAACAGGGAAACCCCATCTTCGGCTCCTCGCTGCTGCCGCGCTGCGGAGCAGATCAGCTGTTGGGCGGCCGAAGGGGTCTTCCCCGCCGCCCACACACAAACTCCACCATCTGCACATGTGCGGCCATGGAAAACAGGACGCGCATGCGCAGATGGTGTTTTTACTTCCGTGCCGCTACATCGCAAGTTTACGATTATCGCGAGGGGTCTTGGAATGGAACCCTCGCAATAATCGGGGGATCACTGTATATGTATATTTATATACATACACACATACAGTATATATATATGTGTCATGGTTTTTTTGCTGAATTTGAAAATTAAGGGAGACTACGATAGATCTATTTCGGCCTTATTTTGGCCTCATCAGCTAGCCATACCCTCACTGGGACTTGAACCTGCAACCTTTGCCTTGTAAGGCAGAGAATTAACCTCTAAGGCTACAGTATCCAATCCCTTCAGCTCTGCACTAGGGAAGGGTTACATATTTTTGTGTCAAATCACCCTGGTGTATTGAAGGAACATCACAGCTCCTTATTTGCCTCTTGGCCCAACACCCAGGGCCATTCCCAAGGCAGTTAATGTTATCGATAGCCGACAATTCTATCTATATGTGTCACATGTTTTTTTTTGCTGAATTTGAAAATTAAGGGAGACTAGGATAGATCTATTTCTGCCTTATTTTGGCCTCATCAGATAGCCATACCCTCGCTGGGACTTGAACCTGCAACCTTTGCATTGTAAGGCAGAGAATTAACCTCTAGGCTACAGTATCCAATCCCTTCAGCTCTGCACCAGGGAAGGGGTACATATTTTTGTGTCGAATATATATATATAATGAACCACATTTAACTACCATATACTTTGTAAAACTGTTTCTAATGGTAAAAGGCTTTTGCTCATGCATGTATGCAATCATCCATGTGAGATTTTTAAATTAGGGCAGAAGAATTCCAGATGAGTGCTGTTTTCTATATCTCTTTTATGCCATCCAGTGATCGAATGAGGAGTTCTGAAGCCACAATCCGGCCCTTCTTCTTCAAATCTGTCTGTTTCCTAAATTGACCACTTCCCAATGCCATGAAGCGGAAATGTCCGTTCTCTTCCTGAAAGGCTAGAAGGAGATGTTGCCATTGCGTGGTAGGAAGTAGCCAGGAATAAGTAATCCTTCCCCATCGCTCCAGATAATTTGATGTGACATATTTTTATCCCAGAAGGCATGCTCGCTCTTAGTATAATCAGACTGAGTCTCCAAATTTGGGAAATCAAGCTGTATCCTAACATGGAGTGGCATAGGCAGGATCACTCTTCCACAGTTATCTGAAGGATTCACTCAGGCAAGAATAAAAACCCTTTGGAAATCCTTCTCCCAAATGCTATGTTGAAGTATAGGTCAGTGTTTCCCAAACTTGGCAACTTGGAGATATCTGGACTTCAACTCCCAGAATTCCCCAGCCAGCATTCACTGGCTGGGGAATTCTGGGAGTTGAAGTCCAAATATCTTCAAGGGAAACATTGGTATAGGTAGTCCTCAACTGACAACCACCATTGAGCCCAAATGTGGCTAAGTAAGGTAAGGGGGGAGTGAGTTTTGCCCCATGTTACAATCTTTCTTGCCACAGTGGTTAAATGAATTATTGCAGCTGTTAAGTTAGCAACATGTTAAATGAATTTGGTTTCCCCCATTGGCTTTGCTTGTCAGAAGGTTCCAAAAGCGGATCACATGACCTCAGGATACTGCAACCATCATAAATACAAACCACTTGCTAAGTATCTGAGTTTTGATCAAAGAGATGCTGCAATGGTCATAAGTCGCTTTTTCCCCAGTGCTACTGAATCTTTGAACAGTCACTAAACAAACTGTTGTATGTTGAGGACTGTTGTATTTATGTTGTATGTTGAAGGGCGTGCATAAGTGCACTAGCGTGCCTCCCATCCCCTGTCCTATTGTCTCTCCTATATCTCCTATATCATATCTATTATTCTTCTATTCTATTCTTCTTATACTACTCTCATAATATCCTTCTATTCTCTAATTGATATATTCTATTCCTAAATTTTCACTTCTGTTCTTTCTCTAATATATTTTACTTGAGTATAACCTCTATAACCTTCATTGTGTATCGTTGGGTATTGGACAAAATAAATAAATAAGTATAAATAAATAAATCTGCAATTGATATCCAGTTGCCTTGAGAAGTTTATTTTCTTCCTAGGCCTAGAAAGCAGAAATAGTTGCTCCACTTGGTCAACTATTATCTAAGTTTCCACTGCCAAAGGGACAGGAGGCATGAGGAACATCTCAAAGTCACAGTTTCAGATTCCAGGAAGTCGTTAGAAGAAAAACTAGAACATAAATGTCTGCACTCGAAGTTGTCTATTTCTCCAAACTCCTGGCACTCACCAACCATCATTACGTGAATGAGAATTTTGTCAGCAGCAATCATCTGATACTCTCGCCATCTATTTAACATGTAGCCGGCCCTTCCCTGCAACACCACCCTCTCCCACTGTTTCTCGCTTCAAACAACGATCGCACAACTACTCGGCATTTCGCGCATGTGTCTGATGACTGCCGCTAGCCAGCTGGGCATCTCCAGTCTTTGCGGGATGTTCGTGAGGTTGGAGACGAACGGGAGGTTGCCACAGTAGTGCGAAATTCCCTCTGCCCAAATGGCAGCCTCAAAAAGTGGAGCTGACACACAGGTTATGTCAGGAAAACAGGAGAAAAAATATTTAAGAGGCTGGCATTACTGTTGTTAGCCGCCCTGAGTCTATGGAGAAGGGTGGCATACAAATCCAACCAACCAACCAACCAACCAACCAACCAACCAATCAATCAATCAATCAATAAGTAAATAAAAAGAGGGGACCAGAAATACAGATGCATGTTGACTTTCTACCTGTGCTTGTTACTAGTAAGTGCCCAATCATTTTCAGCCATCAGAAAAGGAAAAGTTTGGGACTGCCATTGGTCTTTTTGCTATAAAATCTTGACCAGCAACAAACAAAGCTAAATAAAATCTAAGGGAAATAGGAATTGCTTATCAATTACCTTTTGAGCAGGCATGACATAAAGTAATCAATTCTGAAACACTTTTCTGACTCAGCATGCCTTACAACATCGGTTCCTGAGAATCAACAGTGGAAAGATGCTATGGCCTTCCCGTTCAGGTGTGTAAGCTTTCCATACAGATCCAAGTTAGCTGCTGCATAATAAACAGCTGAATTTTGCGTTGTTTTACAAATCAGGGTTCAATTTATACCTTTGCTACATTGATTTTCAACTTTTGCATCCTTAATGCTGTCTGAAGTCCATACATCTTAAAGTTGCCAAGGTTGAGAAATGCTGCTTTATGTTAGCCTTCGACCATTCATTAAGTGACCATTCAAAGTTACAAAAGAACACTATACACCCAAAATTGTTAAGCCCCAATCAATAGATGGATTGCTATTCAGGCTTTGTTTATTAGACCTGTTTGTTGCCCGGCTCGCCAAGGCGGCTTACTCCTTGATTTTGTGTTCTTGTCCTTGCATCTTGCCAAACTATAAAGATTACTTTAATTCTCTCAAGGTGGCCTCCAGCCTGTTCAGCAAGCCATGACTTAGGCATTCAACCTTATTATCTCTTAACTTTTCCTATTCTATTTTAAAAGCAAACCATTTCATAAAGTGAAAAGGGGGAAAATTAATGTTCGAGAAGGAAAGTTAAAAACTCTTTCTTTACCAATTGCTGTGATAAAATTATTCCCACAATCCAACTCTCCAGTTCCATGCATCGGATGTAGGACAGGAACCTCTGTTCCTTGGTTGCTTATTTATTGATTGATATCACTGCCTGCTGTTTTCTTAAGTTTTTAATTTTCCTGGAAAATTGTCTTTGGAACACCTGGGAACAACAGGGCTTGACTCTCCTTTTGCTTTAATCAGTCTTCTTTTTGGGACCTATGACAAGAGTGAACCTCCAGAGCCAAGCTGCACGCCAATCTTTTTTTTTTTCCACACATCTCTGTCAGTCATACTTGGTAATATCTAGCCTACTTTCCTTCCCCCCACCTGTCAGTCATCTCATTTAAGCATCATTTCACAATAAAGGCAATTAAAAAATTATGTGTGTTTAAATACATGGCAAATATTTAAAACAAGGCTCCCGGGGTTAGTGTCATTCAAAGCATGAACCCTTCCTTAACTTTAGGAGTGTTGCAAGCCAAGATGATGTGAAGTAACTCCTGGGACCAAGCAGATGCATGGTTGTCACTCAGGTGTTGTTAAGGAGGGCAGGCCAGGAGGAGCCAGACATATTTGCTCAAGCAAGGAAACCACGATGTAGGGAAATAAGGTTTTGGAACAGAATGTATTGTTGATGGAAAAATATGATCCTCTTCCCATTCCCTCCCCCATAGAGTTTCCATTTCACGATAGAAGTGTAATGCCCTACAGAGACTGAGTAGATAATGCAATACCACAGGTGAAGGCTTGGAAGAATGATTTCATTCACTTGTCTATCTTTCACCTTGGAACAAAGCAACAGGCTCTTTCTGGGTCTGCCGTCTGCTCAAAGTCTGGGCACAGGGATGGGTGCACCTGGCTGGCCTCAAAATCCAGAAGAAGAAAATAAGCTTTGTGGGTGGCAACTGGTACAACTCTTACAACTGAATACAGTGATACCTCGTCTTACAAACCCGTCGTCATACAAACTTTTCAAGATACAAACCCGGGGTTTAAGATTTTTTTGCCTCTTCTTCCAAACTATTTTTACCTTACAAACCCAAGCCGCTGCCACTGGGATGCCCCACCTCCGGACTTCTGTTGCCAGCGAAGCGCCTGTTTTTGCGCTGCTGGGATTACTCTGAGGCTCCCCTCCATGGGAAACACCCCCTCTGGACTTTCGTGTTTTTGCAATGCTGCAGGGGAATCCCAGCAGCACAAAAATAGGTGCTTCGTTGGCAACGGAAGTCTGGAGGTGGGGTTTCCCAGCGATGGGAGCCTCAGCGAAATCGCAGCATCACAAAAACACGGAAGTCCGGAGGTGGGGTTTTGAGGACTTCCGTGTTTTTGCGATACTGCAATTTCGCTAAGGCTCCCCTCACTGGGAAACCCCACCTCCGGACTTCTGTTGCCAGTGAAGCACCCATTTTTGCGCTTCTGGGATTCCCCTGCTGGGATTCCCCTGCAGCATCACAAAAACACGGAAGTCCGGAGGTGGGGTTTCCCATGGAGGGGAGCCTCAGGAGAATCCCACCAGCGCAAAAACGGGCGCTTCGGCTGGCAAAAGGGGTAAATTTTGGGCTTGCACGCATTAATCGCTTTTCCATTGATTACTATGGGAAACATTGTTTCGTCTTACAAACGTTTCACCTTACAAACCTCGTCCCAGAACCAATTAAGTTCGTAAGATGAGATATCACTGTATTTCCTCTTCTCCTTCCTTTGTAGACCGGCAGGGATGAATCAAAAACACCCTGGTCAGCCACTAGAATTTCTGAAAGGTCATTTTGACAAGAGGATGTAATCATTGGGGCTATTAAATTGAGCCCTTAGAAAAACGATTAGATGGCAGGAATTGAGTGGAGATTTTCATGGACTTTTTTCAGATGCAGGTCTGGATTTTTACAGGTTAATTTTAGTAATCAAAACATTAGTCTTTTTCTTATGACCACAATTGGGATCGAAATGCCTATCACTAAGCAATGTGATTGTTTAAACGAGTTGCATCGAGTGTTATAGGAAGAAGATTATAGGACGCTTGCTTCCCATTATTCAGGATACTGACTGCTTATAGGCACTATGTGCTTAGAGTTCAAAGCATTGTTAGAGACTCCACACACTCACTTCACGGTCTGTTTCTGTTGCTCCCTTCTGGGAGGAGATTTCAAAGTATTCGTAGCTGCACTACCAGATTCTGTAACAGCTTTGTTCCCTATGGCATCTGTCTGGTAAACTCGCAAGATTCGTTTTTCTCGCCATGTACATGTATGTATTTGAACTAGACTGTGTTGTTTCTCTGTGTTATATAATATATGTGGCTATTATGCATAATTTTGCATTTATTTGTAATGTCATGGTTATGTACATTGGAGGTGGTGATCCTTTGAGAACTATAGACAACAAAATTTCATTTTATTGTATGCCAATTAGTGTACATTCAAAGTAAAAATAAAGCTATTCTACCCTATCCTATCCATTTCTTCCCTATCCTACCCTTCCCTTTCCTTCTATTCATCACTTTTTTTTTTTTGGGTCATGAATATTAAGTGCTTGAATTGTTGTAAATCGAAGCCATTTGCCAAACACCTGAATTTTTTATTTATTTATTTATTTATTCATTCATTCATTCAATTTTTATGTCGCCCTTCTCCTTAGACTCAGGGCGGCTTACAACATGTTAGCAATAGCACTTTTTAAACAGAGCTAGACTATTGCCCCCACAATCTGGGTCCTCATTTTACCCACCTCGGAAGCCTTGAGCCGGTGATGAGATTTGAACCGCTGACCTTCAGATCTACAGCTCAGCTTCAGTGGCCTGCAGTACAGCACTCTACCTGCTGCACCACCCCGGCTCATTTTGATCACGTGACCAGGGGTACACCAAAATGGTTGTAAATGCAAGAATTGTAAGTCACCTTTTTCAGTGCCATTGTAATTTGAATGGTCATTAAATGAACAAGTGTAAGGGGACTGCTACTACCTTTGTGGCAGAAAGCTAAGCTCCCCTTTCAACCCCAGTAAGAAAGTGTGAGTTGTATTGTGCAATTCTATGCTCTCTTCTTTACACTACACACTTATTCTCTTCTTATTCTACACTCCAGTCTTTTGTAAGTGCTCTTTGGCTGTGTTGTCTCTTGATCCAGATTTGCCAGCCTACGTGGCCCTCTCCTGTTGCTGTATTGACGATTCACCTGGGAGGTCAGGAGGAGACCAAAAAAATCCATTCTACAGCAGTCATGAAGTCAACAAGCATCATATAAACGGGATCAGAAAATGTAGCCATTGTTTGCTCCCCTCCCTGGCTGTGTTCAATGTGTAAGGAGACAGGATACATCTTAGGAAAGATCAGGTGAACCTGAGTATAGAGGCTGAACAAGCATCTGCCGGGGTCTCCTAATGTCAGAAATTCAGTTCTCTCCCTGCTCACTTTTCATCATTTGGACAAGTTTAATACTCACTCTGGTCCCTGTGGCGGCTTCTACAGATTAACTCCAGGTGGTGATTTGTGATAAAGCTTGATTAGAAGTTGTACAGAATTCTGTCAAGGGAAGAGTACAGTGTTGATGAAAAAGCTGTCCTGAAACTAATGCTGACTTAAACCAACCCAAACAGTATAAAACAGATTTGTCTCAATGCTTGGAGACCTCTGGCTGAATTGCCTGGATATTTTCCGGTGTTGACATCTACTGATGTTTCTTGCTATTAACTGCGATTACCATAGTTTGGCCCGGTTGGATGTAAAAACTGCCAGCATTTAAGCATGGTTTGGACTGGGACTGCAGCGGAGGCTCTGGGACAGGGCACTGTCCCTGAGGCTCCTTTACCCCTCCAAAGGTCACTATCTGTGATGCGATCAGATCCAGATGGTCTGATTGTAGAACAGGGTTTTTTCCCTGATCCCGAGGAGCTGTCGCCGAAGCTCCGGAGGGAAGGGACCACCCCGCAGCTTTGGAAGACGGGAGAACTGATCCTCGTCTCTTCGAGGATCCGGCCATTGCAGTCCGACCTTACAAGTGGGAAGTGAAGGAAATCAGAAGAAGAAACAAACTCCGAATATAATCCAGTAAAGCAGAAAAAGAAGACAAACAGAAAAGAAGATCTATGGTACAAAGTTTTTTTACGATAATTTTGAAAACATCTAGAAATTGGGCTTTTTTTCTACAGGTTGAACTTCTTCTCCTAGTTAAGATGTAACGGAGGGATTGCATCTTAAACCTCCTGTAAATGAGATATTGGTTTAGTCCTTTTAGGTTGAGAATCGCCCTCCACTCCCTTGCCCCGAGAATTTGGGCACTAGCAACAAAATTGAATAGAAGCCCTGATCCCACTGCTCTGACGGTACCAGCTGGATGTCCTGAATATCCAGAAAATGCTGGATTGCTGATTCCATGAGCCCCCGGTGTACCAGGTCAGCAGAAATGGGACAGCAGAGAAAGAACCTCGGGGGAGGGGAATCTATCTATCTATCTATCTATCTATCTATCTATCTATCTATCTATCTATCTATCTATTTATACGTCACCCCTCTCCGTGGACTCAGAGCGGCTAACAACAGTGATAAAAACAGCATGTAACAATCCAATACTAAAACAACTAAAAAACCCTTATTTATAAAACCAAACATACATACAAACATACCATGCATAAATTGTAGAGGCCTAGGGGGAAAGAATATCTCAGTTCCCCCGTGCCTGACAGCAGAGGTGGGTCTTAAGGAGCTTACGAAAGGTGAGGAGTGTGGAGGCAATTCTAATCTCTGGGGGGAGTTGGTTCCAGAGGGCTGGGGCCGCCACAGAGAAGGCTCTTCCCCTGGGTCCCGCCAAACGACATTGTTTAGTTGAAGGGACTCGGAGAAGGCCAACTCTGTGGGACCTAAACGGCCACTGGGATTTGTGCGGCAGAAGGCGGTCCCGGAGATAATCTGGTCCGGTGCCATGAAGGGATTTATAGGTCATAACCAACACTTTGAATTGTGACCGGAAACTGATCGGTAACCAATGCAGACTGCGGAGTGTTGGTGTGACATGGGCATATTTGGGGAAGCCCATGATTGCTCTCGCAGCTGCATTCTGCACGATCTGAAGTTTCCGAACACTTTTCAAAGATAGCCTCATGTAGCATTACAGTAGTCGAACCTCGAGGTGATGAGGGCATGAGTGAGCAGTGACTCCCGGTCCAGATAGGGCCACAACTGGTGCACCAGGCGAACCTGGGCAAACACCCACCTCGCCACAGCTGAAAGATGTTTCTCTAATGTGAGCTGTGGATCGAGGAGGACGCCCAAGTTACAGGGAGAGGCCAGATCTAATGGTCTCCCTGACCCTGGCATAGGAGGTTGTCTCTTTTGCGAAAAGACCTAGACGCCCCACAATGGGGGAATCAGAGCCCAGGCTATTTCTGCCGACAGAAAGGCTTGGTGCTGCCACCTCATCTCTGGCGCCTGAACTATTATTGAGGCCTACCTCTGCTGCTAAAGGCCTATGCCTAATCAAACCTGTGCTAATAGGGCCTGTACTGATGGGAGAAACTCGCTCCAGTTCCCCCCTGTCTGTAGGAGGGCCACCTGACCTAGGGAGAAGGCCTGAAGGAAGTATACCTGCTTTGGGAAGGGACGATTTTCCTCTTATCCCTGGTCTCTAGGAGAAGGGTTCCAAAGCACGGCCAAAGAGATTCCCCCCTTTAAAGGGCCCAGAAGCCTTTTTCCAGAGATTCTTGGCATCCATGCACCAATGGAGTAACCAAAACAACCACTGTGCTGTGACTGAAGACACGATGGATTGAGCCCCAAACCAGGTTTAGCCAAGGAGGCGTCTGCTGTAAACTCAGCAGCTGCAATAATTTTAGACAGGTCGTGTTGACTCCGGAGGTTCTCCAAAGGGACCCTGTCTTGCAGATGGCAGAGCCACAATGACACTCTAATAAACAAACGATGCAGTTGTAGCAGCCCAAATGGCCCAAACGTCTGCCTGATGAGCCTTGCGCAAGACCATTTCCTCCTATTTGCTCCTCAGCTTTTAAAGCATCATCTGAATCCGGAATTCAAAGTCAAGGAAACCACCGACACATCAACCTGCAGCAACTGGTTGAGGTTGGGCTCCACAGTAAAACAGGCATTCTCTGAACTGCTAGGCCACTGAGAGTTGGCAGGAGAGTTCCACTGACACCTAATAATATTCAGGAACATGTCGAGATGGAATTGGGTGCTACCTTCTTGTGCTCCAGGGCCCTGGGGTTGCAGAAGGTCATTAGAATCAGAGCCTAGGTAGGCTGTAGCCTGAGCTAGATCAAAGAGGCCATTGGAAGATGGTGTGGATGATGGTTCTGGATCCAGATTTAGATTTTAGATTTAGATATAATTGGATTTATATGCCGCCCCTCTCCGAGGACTCGGGGCGGCTCACAGCATGTACAGAAAAAACAGGAAACAATAATAACAATCCAATTATACCTTTAAAAAACAATCTTAAAATTCTAATTAAAAACTATCAATATCATTCATTCATCAGTCAAACTAAGCATTCATCGGTCAGGGGGGAAGGTCTAAGGAACCCCAGGCTTGGCGGCAAAGATGAGTTTTTAAACTTTTTCGGAAGGCAAGGAGAGTGGGGGCAGTACGAATCTCTGGGGGGAGCTGATTCCAGAGGGCCGGGCCCCCCACAGAGAAAGCTCTTCTAGGTCCGAATAATCCTCCTCCACCTGCAGTTCTCCTTTGGAGGTGGAAATGTGGCTGGCATCTGAAAGACCATAACCACAATACCCCTCTGCTGACCCTTATTGGGCCTCATAAACTGCTGGTAAAGCTGTAGAGGCAACTGGTCTCTGATGTAGCTCAGCAGCAATGGCTGCAGTCAGCCAAGCCTTAATGAAGGAGCGATGTCCTGGTCCAAAACCACCTCCCGGAGGAGCTCCACCATGGTAGGGATAAAAGTGGTTGAGGGGGAAGCCCGGTGACTACCCTTGGAAGCAGACACATTCTGGGAAGGCTAAGAATCCAAAACACAAAACTAACAGAGGCAGGCAGTGCCCCCCGGGAAACCCCACCCTCATCCATTATCTGCTCAGATTGAGTGACTCCCGGAGGAAGAAGTGGGTGGGAATCAGTCAAATCAGGCCACCTAGAAATTCTCCTCTGGCACCCTTCCATATCCTGCTGAGGAGTGCTGCTCTAAGGCCTCCTCTGCCTTTGCAAACTCCTTTTCTAACACCCATTAGCGTTTAGGTGCCACCTTAGATGCCTTTGTTGGCCCTGGACTTGTCATTTTAATTTTCTCTGTAGCCACGAGACTGGCAGGCCTTGGCTGAGCCATATGTCTGGGCATCCTGTTGGAAGCATGAGGGGACCAAGACACACACATACCCAAGATGGCAAGAAGACACAACGACTTTGTCCATCCTAAATGGTGAAAATAAAAATAAATTAATCTATGCCAAGTGACTGGCGTGTGCCACAATTTGGGCTGTACAGCTAGTTGGATTGAACCAGGCCAGAAACCTACTGAAAGGCAGTTGGAGGCCAGCCTGTTAAAATGTTTGTGATATCATAGAAGGCGGCAGACTTACACCAAAAGTTGCTGCTCCTGCGCCAATGGAGAAAGGAGTATGGCAGCAGCTAGGGCCTCCTCCTCCTGCAGAGATAGGGCCACAGCCTGAATTTTGGGGCAGCTGAGGGCCGTAAAGAGTTATCACTGCGAGGCGACTGAGGGTGAGCCTCAAAAGCAGTATGAGGCCCAGCCTCTCTGAATCATAACTAGGTGTCAATTGAGGCTGGAACCCCACCGAGTTGCTGAGCAAGTGGGGAAGGGGTCCGACAGAGGACTAAACTGTGCAATTTGAAATTGCCAATGTTTATTCCTGCCACCTCAGAGAATTGTCTCTAAAATGACTCCAAACA
Source organism: Erythrolamprus reginae (assembly GCF_031021105.1). NCBI lineage: Eukaryota > Metazoa > Chordata > Lepidosauria > Squamata > Dipsadidae > Erythrolamprus > Erythrolamprus reginae. The sequence continues at coordinate 188,582,250 of NC_091951.1, read as the reverse complement.
AAAAAAAGTAGGTGCAAGCACTCTGAATGATTGCTGGGAAGATTAAAATGGCAGCCGCACCGATCTCAATGATAAACAAAATGGCAGCCGTGGCTCCCACTGGAAAGGCTATGTGACCATTGGCAACAAAAAAATGTTTGCACCAAAAAAACCAGGGGAGCAGACAGCAAAAAAACAGTAATGGCCCACTTCATCAAACAAATGGCTGCGAACCAGAAAACTGTGTTGGGCTTTGGACACAACACACAAAGGCACGGAAGAGACAAAGAAGTCAGCATGCATTACAGCTGAAGGCAAGCAAGATCCTTCAAAGGTTGAAAAGAGATAAAGTGGCAAGTCCGTGCCAACGACAAAGGCAAATGACGAACTTTAAAGTGCTTGAAGAAACGAAGCAGCCAACCTGCCTGCAGCCAAAGGCAACCAAGGCGGTTAAAAGAGCAGCTGATAGAGCCATTGGAGACTCCAACTGGCAGCCAAATTCTTTGGGAATTGGCCTCAACTTCCAGCAGAACAATTTAAAGGGCCCAGCCGAACAACCCAAAGCTCACAGGAGCTGAAGAAAAAAGTGTCCATGACCTGAGGACTGAGTTGAAAGACTGAGGAGGGAGGCGGATCTTCAGAAGTCAGCAGGGAGGCGGATCTTCAGAAAATTCAACCCAGTCCATAGAGATATGGGGCTAGAGTAACCCATCCTGGATTCTTCTTTCAATGTGAGGGTAAACAACTACTTTGTCCCCTGGCTATAAAATCAATGTGTTTCAGTGCATTTCATAGGGAAAGGACAACAGGGCCATTAGTTGGTATTTATCCCAGGAGCGGGCTGTGAGTGATGTAATTAAATGTGGCTTTTTATAAGCATGTCTGCACCTGTCTTTGTGTATGAGTTAATATACAGGCTAGTAGTTGTGAATGGCATTCAGCTGTTCACATTATGGAGATGACTGAAGTATTTTGCTGTAGTTATTTTTTTCCTTTTTGCAAAAATCTCCAACAGCCTAAAAGGAAATTTCTCAGAATGATCCAGTCTTTGAAAAGACCCCACATTACGCATGCAAACTTGCCTCCTACTCTTCTGTTCTCACTGTGGTCTAATTCAAAGGACCGCAGCAGAGGGAGATGAATCACTCCCCAAAACAACTTTATTTTGCAATACTCACATGATAATGTGGGAATCTCTCACATGGTTTGAATGCAGACTTCAGCACTTGTTAATAATTGTTTTTCAAAATGCCCTGATTGTGTTGCGATGGGGAGCCTGTGCATGTACAAATTGTATAGCTCATTGTGGCTTCCAAAAGCTGAGTCTGAAGCTTTCGGAAATCTTCCAAGAATTGTCACTGTTGGTCATTTTTAATATGACGGACAAAGGAAATGATTAAGTACATGTTAACTGGGAGTAATTAAAAGTCATTTTACTAAGGTTTGTGACTAAATCAAATCAAATTTAAATTTCAGTCTTGTACAACTCACTTCAAAATACTGAACGCTAAATGCCAGGTATTACTCTGGACCAATAAAGTCAGACAGATAGCCAAAGAAACACACTTCATTATGATAACTGTTTTTTTAAATTAATAGTCAGCATGAGAGGGATGATTTAACTGAGATCCTAGCAGATTGAATAGGGAGGTTCAACACTTCTCTTTCCTATCCTAATCTTGATACAAATTCTCCATCTCTCTACTTCTTTGTTACCATATTAGCTCTATAAAAAGATGCCTCTCTGATAATAATAGGATTTTTTTAAAAGTGGGGGTTTAAAGTGATTCTAGAGTTGCAATGCAGAAAGAAAGGAATGCAATTTCCTTCTGGGTATGTTATGATCTGAATGGATCTCCTTCCAACAACCCTATTACACTTTACAATTTATACCACACATGCCCACTTTTTATGATGTATTCTTAGCATCGCACGAAGCTTGACCCTAACAGTTAATACAGTAGTACCTCGTGATACGAACCCCTCGTCATACGAACTTTTCAAGATACGAACCCGGGGTTTGGAATTTTTTTGCCTCTTCTTGCAAACTTTTTTCACCTTACGAATCTGCCGCCTTGAACACCACGTGGACTCCAGGAAGGACGTCTTCATGACGTCAAAGCTCCACCCCTGGAATTCCCTATTGGGATTTCCCACCTCCATTTGAGCTCCCGACCGGCCGAAAGCTCCATGGCTCTTCTGCAAAGGTGACAACCAGGCGGCGGCACTTCTCGGCATTCTCCTGAACCCAAACTCCGAACCTGAACTTTTGCCAAACTTCCAGATTCGACGTTTGGGAGAACGCCGAGAAGCCCCCCCGGCTGTTTCAAAAGGTGACAGCCGGGCGGCGACGCTTCTTGGCAGCCTCCTGAACCCAAACTTTTGCCGAACTTCTGGGTTCAGCATTCGGGAGAATGCCAAGAAGCACCCGGCAGTTTCAAAAGGTGACAGCCGGGCAGCGTCGCCCAGCGGAGCACCGTTTTTGCAATTTTTTTTTTGCTTGCACGCATTAATTGGTTTTACATTGTTTCCTATGGGAAACATTGTTTCATCTTATGAACTTTTCACCTTATGAACCTCCTCCCGGAACCAATTAAGTTCGTAAGACGAGGTATCACTGTACTTCCATCTTTAAAGAAGATGGAGCAAGTTCTCTACATTAAGACTACACAGTATTCATCAAGTCACTGACTTTTCAAAAAAAGTTATTTTAAAAAATAAAAATGAAAATTCTGAAATAATTGTCCCATAGTTGTTACACTGTTTGCAGAGGTAAATAAAGGAAGCTGGGTCTCTCTCCTCTGTATATTATCTGGATGCCTCTCCTCTGTATATTATTAGCCTTTCTATTTAACTACGTATACTAAATTTACTTGCCTTCTATTGTTTTTTTTTTACTTTTTATTAAATTTTAAGCTGCCCAGAATGATTGTATCAGTGTAAAAGGTGGTATAAAAATTTAAGAAATAAAAAAGATAAATTACAGGATGTATGTTTTGGATCTGCTTGCATAGTAAAAATAGTAAGGGAGCAGATATGAAGAAAAAAAGATCAGCTATATTGATTTACCCAATGGAAGTTGTTCTGAGAAGACTAAAACTGTGCTGTAATAAAATTAGGGACAGAGATTGGAATGTGCTTTATTGATATCTCTTTAAAACTATTCCAAAATAATCTTCTGAATAAAGATATTACAGCTTTGACTAGGAATGCTGAAAACATATGTTTTTGATGGGGGGGGGGAGAGGGAGTGTCTGATAATACTGCCTACTTCTAAAATTGAATTGTATTTAGGGGGTGGGGGCTTGCGTTCCTCTCTCCAGTTGTGAATTTCTCTTTTCTATGCTCTAACACTGGAGGTTTTTAAGAAGAAATTAGACAAACATTTATCTGAAATGGTTTAGGGTTTCCTGCTTGAGCCAGGGGGTTGAACTACAGGACCTCCAAGGTCTGTTCCGCCTCTGTTATTCTGTTTTTAAAGTCTTGCTGTGTATTATTTGATAAGGATAACCAACACATGGTTATTTTATCATGGCTTTATTATTGAACCTAAAGTGATGAATTGTTTTGACTCTCAATTATAAAGAGCTTAAAAGAAACAGTAAAAGGAGAATTGATTCTAAGAACCAGAGGCCATGAGGGTTATGAAAAGAAGCATTTATTTTACCTGATAGACCTCTTCTCATCTGGTGGAGCCATCATTCAGGATAGGTTGTTCTCGTCCATTCAGATTGAAGACTGAATCTGCTAGTTTTTTGCTGGATCCACCCCCTGGAACCCAGTTTAGACTCGGTCCTTAGACTGGGCAGACGTGAGCCAATGCATACATCTTGCAGCTACCCAAATGGAGAAGGCTATTGATGCTGTAACTATCATTGAGAGTTGTTGTTGTTGTTGTTGTTGTTATTATTATTATTATTATTATTATTATTATTATTATTATTTAATTAATTAAATTTGTATACCGCCCCTCTCCGTAGACTCGGGGCGGCTCACAACAATAGTAGAAAACAATGTACAATACAAATCTAATATTTAAAAACTAAAAACCCATAATTTAAAAAACCATACACACAACATACCATACATAAGCTATATAGGCCTGGGGAAGATATCTCAGTTCCCCCATGCCTGACGGCAGAGATGGATTTTAAGAAGTTTATGAAAGGCAAGGAGGGTGGGGGCAATCCTAATCTCCCATGGGAGCTGCTTCCAGAGGGTCGGGGCCGCCACAGAGAAGGCTCTTCACCTGGATCCCACCAGATGACATTGTTTAGTCGATGGGACCCGGAGAAGGCCAACTCTATGGGACCTAACTGGTTGCTGGGATTCGTGCAGCACAAGGCGGTCTCGGAGATATTCTGGCCCGATGCCATGAAGGGCTTTATAGGTCATAACCAACACTTTGAATTGTGACCGGAAACTGATCGGCAACCAATGCAGACTGCGGAATGTTGGTGTGACATGGGCATACTAGGGAAGCCCATGATTGCTCTCGCAGCTGCATTCTGCATGATCCGAAGTTTCTGAACACTCTTCAAAGGTAGCTCCATGTAGAGAGCTGTTCCTGGCTTCCAAGCCATCCCATGTTACCATCATGCTGTCACTTACTCCTGTTTCTTTATCCCTAAGAAAAGCTCCATATCCTGCCCCATATTGGATTCGGGGCGGATATCTGTGGATATCCTGTGGATATCTGCTTGAGTTGGAGCTATTTTTACTAACTGAACTCCATCCCATATCAGAGATGATAAACAATGCAGATGGCATTGCCTCAGTAAAGTAGGGGAAGCGAAGAGTTAATGTTAGATAAAACTGTTGACAGAGGAGAACAGAGGTGTGCCATATTATATTTCAGGAAGAATCGCAGAAGCCCAGGTGCTTCGTTCTTCCACCTGAAGAGGTCTGAGTAAATGAAAGGCTTCTTTGTCAGCCAAAGATGATCTAATGAAAGATATTTGATTACAAGAATAAATAGTGAAGTACAGGGCTAAGGGGTTGGACTATGACTGGGAAGCTGCAGTTCAATTCATTCTGAGCCATAAAGATGATATTGGGGCAGTCACTGCCTCCTGTTCTTGGGGATGGAGATTCCCCATGAAAACTGCCTTGAACCCCTCCAAAAAGACAATATATAAATCTAACAAAGAGAACCCCAAAGAAGTATCAGCAATATGGATAAATATATAAAAATCTGTGGAAAGAAGAGCAATAAATACAGGTATTTGTGTAGGTATCCTTGGTACTCTCTAAGCTTGGTCATTTTCTTGCAGATGTTGTGCACTGATGATGTTGCCTGTGTTGGTAATGAAATGTTTGCAAGAAACCAACCAAGCTTAGAGAGCACCAAGAACCCCACAGTTCAACCCTGAATTACAAATATTCTCTTCTATTTATATAGATATGTGTCTGCCTGCCCCCTAGAATAAGAGAAACTAGAATTATGGTACATTTCTATTCAAGCAGTAGATACATTTTCACCAATCACTATCTTCTAGTCTAATCTAGTTCAGTTCATGGACTTGTGGCAAAGATACATTCATTACAGGGGAGAAGAACTACTGTATTAACAATAATTATAATTAGAGAGTTGGAAGGGATCTTAGAGGTCTTCTAGTCCAACCCCCTGTTTAGGCAGGAAATCCTACACCACTTCAGACAAATGGTTATCCAACATCTTAAAAACTTCCAGTGTTGCAGCATTCACAACTTCTGGAGGCAAGCTGTTCCATAGCTTATTGTGCTTATTGTGCTTATTGTGCTTATTGTTCTAACAGTCAAGAAATTTCTCCTTAGTTCTAAATTGCTTCTCTCCTTATTTAGTTTCACCCAACTGTTTCTTGTTCTATCCTCAGGTGCTTTGTGGCAACCTCTGATATACAGTATGTCTCCCTTAGTCTTTCTTTTCATTAAACATACCCAGTTCCTGCAATCATTCTTCATATGTTTTAGCCTCCAGTTCCCTAATCATCTTTGTTGCTCTTCTCTGCACTTTTTCTAGAGTCTCAACATTATTTATACATTGTGGCAACCAAAACTGAATGCAGCATTGCAAGTGTGGCCTTACCAAGACATTATAAAGTGGTATTGACGTTTCACATGGTCTTGATTCTATCCCTCTGCTAATGCAGCCTAGAACTGTGTTGGCTTTTTTGGCAGGTGCTGCACACTTGTCCTGAGATTTCTGAAGGAAAGATGGTCTGTTATATAATAACACTAGACTTTATTCTTGGAAATTGTTTATGTATTAATAAACGAGGTATTGCCAAATTTCTGGCAGGAAACTTGGCAGTGAGGACAGGTTGGGCACTCCAAAATGAAGAACGCTCTCTTAAAAACAAGAAGCTAATGATGATTAAATGCTCTCAGATAGGGAATGTTGGCCAATTGTTAGCTGAAAAGAACAGCATACATGTAACAGGTATAACTGATCTCAACAGTAACATTCTGTGCTACATGTTTTTTTTAATTATAGGTGCTATAATTAAAATATATAATTATTTGGTTGTTCCACACATGCAAAGTAAGACATTGTGTTAAAGTACTAAGATTGCTAAACTCTTTTGTTTGCCTTCTTTTCATTCACCACACTGCAATACCTTTAACAAATGCATGGCAAAATTGAGGTTCAACTGAAACAGCTTTCCATTTCATCTGTATTCTGAATAAGCTTCATCTGATGAATTCCTGCTTGTCAGAAACGAGGGAGCATAGCCCTGCCCAAATGTTGGCAGCCCTGTTATTGAGTGGTGATGAATATTTCTATTCAAATTCATCTTAGAATCACACATTCTAGTTTACTGTCAGAAAAACATCATATTGATATGACATCTTAAAGAGCAATTAATTCATTGTTGCATAATTTTTTAAAGATCAGAGTCTATTTATTTACCACATTTTTCAGAGTATAAGACGCACCTTAGTTTTGGGGGAATAAAACAAGGGGAAAAAATATGCCTCTGCCTCCCATCAATTTGCCTCCTAGCAAACAGCACAGATGATATACACCGTTTGCTGTGTATTTCTGTGCATGTGTGCCTGACTCATAGAAATAGCAAAGAATTGGAGAAATGTACATTATGGCAGTATATTAATGCCAGAATGTTTTCTTAAATATAGTCACATTAAATCCTCCTAATTATTTAAATAGATCTATTCCAAATATGACTATGTCAGAGTTTAACTCAGCTGCCTTATCTTAATACTAAAACAGGACCCTGTTACATTTCAGATTATACAGTGGTACCTCAAGATACGGACCCCTCGTCTTACGAACAACTCGTGATACGAACCCGGGGTTCAGAAAAATTTTGCCTCTTCTTACGAACTTTTTTCGAGTTACGAACCGGCATTCGGGAGACATCTGGGAAGCCGCGCGGCTGTTTTAAAAGGTGACAGCCGGGCGGCGGGGCTTCCCAGCAGCCTCCCGAACGCCGGTTCGTAACTCGAAAAAAGTTCGTAAGAAGAGGCAAATTTTTTCTGAACCCCGGGTTCGGTTCGGGAGGTTGCTGGGAAGCCCCCCAGCCCGGCGGTGACCTTTTAAAACAGTCGCGCGGCTTCCCAGCTGTCTCCGAACGCCAAACGCGGAAGTTCGGGTTTGGGCGTTCGGCTTCGGGAGACAGCTAGGAAGCCGCGCGGCTGTTTTAAAAGGTCACAGCCGGGTTGGGGGGCTTCCCAGCACCCCCCGAACCCCGAGCTGTTTTAAAAAGGTCACCCGCCGGGCTGGGGGGCTTCCCAGCACACCCCCGAACCCCGAACCCGGAAGTTTGGCAAAAGTTCGGGGTTTGGGGGGGTGCTGGGAAGCCCCCCAGCCCGGCTGTGACCTTTTAAAACAGCCGCGTGGCTTCCCAGCTGTCTCCAAACGCCGAACGCGGAAGTTCAGGTTTGGCATTCGGCTTCGGGATACAGCTGGGAAACCGCGCGGCTGTTTTAAAAGGTCACAGCCGGGCTGGGGGGCTTCCCAGCACCCCCCCGAACCCCGAACTTTTGCCGAACTTCCGGGTTCGGGGTTGGGGGGGTGCTGGAAGCCCCCTGGCTGTTTTAAAAGGTGACAGCCGGGCGGCAGCGGGGTTTTTTGCAGGGTTTTTTTTGGTTGCACGGATTAATTGACTTTACATTGTTTCCTATGGGAAACAATGTTTCGTCTTACGAACCTTTCGTCTTACGAACCTCCCCTGGAACCAATTAGGTTCGTAAGACGAGGTATGACTGTACTTATACAGATGATGTTAAAATTGATGTGGCTTTCCTGGAAGTGTACATAATTCTCTGTTATTTAAAAGAAGATACAAAAGCACTGGGCCTCTTCAGATCAAGCATTTATTTTAAAAAGCTTCTTCATTTTGTTAAGTTGTTTAAAACAATAATAAAGCAGTTTTAAAAAATAAGTATAATAATTTGAACATTCTACAGACCTTTATAGTTATTGACTTACCTCCTTGCATCCAATTTCAGCAACTGTTAGCACAAGAAAATAAAATTCTGCCTTTGCCTCTCCCTTCCAGCAATTTGCCTCCTTGCAGCTTTAGTTTCACTCTCAGTTTCAGTAGGTGGCTTGCCTGCAGCCTCAAATCAGCTGAGTATCAGGAAGCTGATAATTAATTGCTTGGCTTAACACGCTTTGTTTTGCTTGCTGCAAGGAGGTAAATTGCTCGGAGGTAGAGGCCAAAGAGTGGAGGTGGATGAGTGGGGGTAAAAAGGTGTGTCTTATACTCTGAAAAATACGGTACATGTATGGAATGCAGACAAAATTTTCACTCTTCACGGCTCGGTTTTTGTTTTTGTTTTTAACATGGAAAGCGACAGGTGCTTATCAGTACAAATGTATTTTGCCATTTATTTTACAAACTAAGTAGATCTCTCGAGAGCCAGTTTGGTGTAATACTTAAGGCTAGAAATCAGGAGATCATGAGTTCTAATTCTTAAAGCATAAAGCCAGTTAGGTGATCCTGGGCCAGCCACTCTCTTTCAGTCTTAGGAAGGAGCCTACGGAAAACCACTATTTATTTATTTATTTGTTTGTTTGTTTGTTTCTTTGTGTTTGTTTGTTTGTTTGATTTTTATGCCACCCTTCTCCTTAGACTCAGGGCGGCTTACAACATGTTAGCAATAGCACTTTTTAACCGAGCCAGCCTATTACCCCCACAATCCAGGTCCTCATTTTACCCACCTCAGAAGGATGGAAGGCTGAGTCAACCTTGAGCCGGGGGTGAGATTTGAACCCCTGACCTCCAGATCTATAGTCAGCTTCAGTGACCTGCAGTACAGCAATCTACCTGCTGTGCCAGCCCGGCTCTATATCTATAAATAAGCCATGTTTAATGCATAAGTTCTATCACTGCTATTTTTTAATCATGATTTATCTTAATATGATGGATATGTCCAACTAATTGTGCCTTATTCTTTTTTAGAGATCTGTAGTTTGTTAGATGATCAGTTATAGAAATCCTGGCTTAGTACAATGTATGATTCTTTTCCATATTTATGCCCATTAATGAAACATGGTAGTGATGGACTATTTTACAGTATTTAGGTAATTTTTTTATACACAATTCATTTAGCGGAAACATCTTAGCACTACTCTTTCTCTCTCTGTTTGTATACATATCTTTGATAGTTTCAACGTTCTTTTTTTGAAGCGTCAGCCGTCTGTGAATGAAGGCTTCGTTTACTGAGCATAGTCTGCTTATGTCTTCCCATAGGACTTTACTTCTATTGCTGAGATAATTAATGTTCCTAGTACTCCAACTGCAGTCTTTTGCAGAGAAGGAAAATATACTTATGTCCCTGGATGCTACATTCACTGCTGCTATGGTTGCCATGTGGAATGTGGATCTACAAATCTCTTGGCTGCCTACAGCATGTTCCTTATGATGTCATGTTGAAGGCTACAACACCTTGTCTCAAAAGTAGCCAGCAGCAAACATGAATTTTTATTCTTATTCTACAATGGCTGCAGTGCTGGGTTACACTTACCTGCAGTGAAGGGCTACCAAAATTTTTACTACCACACTGTGGCCGTGGCTTATGCATTTCCTTTCAACATCCTTCAGTGCAAATTGGGTGCTCTGGGGTGGAGCTCCATTTTCGTTACCCCACTGCATCCCCCCCCCATCCGGGAAGCAGCCCACCCCTGCTTACCTGCAAACTGGTGCACTGTGTGTGCATCCTATTCATTCGGGCGCTTCCGCGCATGCGTTCCTCTTGGGATTTTGCTTCTGCGCATGTGCAGGAAGCAAAAATGCACCAAAATCTCACAAGGGGATGCCCGTGCATGCGTGATTTCGTCAGGCATGGGGGAACTGATATAACTTCCCCAGGCCTATATTGTTTATGTATGGTATGTTGTGTGCATGTTTTTTTAAATTATGGGTTTTTAGTTTTAATTATTAGATTTGTATTCTGCATTGTTTTTTCTATTACTGTTGTGAGCCGCCCCGAGTCTACGGAGAGGGGCAGCATACAAATTTAATAAATAAATAAATATTTTTTTTGCTTCTGTGTGTTGTGGTTGGCTCTGGCCCAGCTCCTGCCCCAAGGAATGTGGAGGTGGATGCAGGGGAACCATCAACATGTCATAGGCCTGTTTTATTGCAGACAGAGTCAGGTAGTGCAGTTTCCTCAGACGAAGAAGAAGGTGGGGGTGACTTGGAAGAGGGGGGCTTGGCACACAGCCCAGGAAGCCAATCTCCATTATCTTCGGTCGATTCGGATGAGGAGGAAGTGTTAGACCCACGCAGGCGCAGAATTATGCATCGAAGAGACCAATTGAGGAAATATTACAGGAGATAAGAGAGGCCACCTGTCTTTGGGTGGAGCTCCAGTAATTAGAGTTGCTGATATAAATAGCAGCATGCTAGTTTGGCCGTTGTGGAAGATTATCTGATCGTTGTTTCTTCAGGACCGTGCCTTTCTGTTTCCAGACTTTGTTGATTTTTCACCACTTTGAAACCAAAGCAGAGCAAAGTGTGTGTGTCTCACTTCGTGGAAGAAGGAGGCTGTGACATTTCTTCACAGCTGCTAGCTAAGTACTTAAGGACTGATTAAGGGGATTGTACAGACTACCCGGTTGTTTTGGGACGAGTGCTCTTTGAAATACAAAAAGGGTCCTTTGTTTCTTTTGAATTTTTGTGATAAAGAACATTGTTTTGAACTTTCAAATGTGTGTGTGTCTGAAATTTGTTCCCTTGAATTTTCGGGAGACTCATACCATAGAGCCCGGCAGAACACTGCAAATGCGTGGAAGCAAAGAAATTGCTGAAATCTCACTCAAGCAAGCCTCCCCTCGCGAGATTTTGCTTCTGCGCATGTGCAGGAAGCAAAAATGCTGAAAAATTCAGGAAAAAAGACAGCGCTGCCCAATGGATTGGTACCAGAGCGATCATGCGCAAATTGTGCAATCTGGCGGCTGCTACCGATACAGAGTTGCCTACCGCACAGGTAGGAACCCACCACTGAATGGTTGTGAACTCAACCACGCTATACTATATGCGCAAGAATGTTCATCCAGATTCTTTTTAAAAGACATAACAGCAGGAATGCGTACATTCCTCCGTAGCTCTCTATGTGTGCAGACATACTTCGAAGTACTACACCAGGGATCGGGGGGGGGGGAACTCAGTTGCTTTACGTTGCCATTTTTAGCAGTATCTCCATGACAAGATTAGCATCTGTTTCATCCTTCATTGGATCAGCCTAAAGGTTCACCAAGAAGGCAGTACTTCCTTGCAAGCAGACAGAGAAATTTTCTGGAAAGCACACACTAAATATTGTGCAGATCTCTTTACTCAGCTGTTTGCCACATAATCTGGATGAATGTGTATTGCCTTGACCAATTTATGGCACTTGCTACTGTATTAGTTTGACATATTTATAAACCACATATTCCTAGCAAGCTAACTTATGGCAGTTGATACCATAAATCAGAAACAATACAAATAACTTTCAACAATATAATAAACCTCAAACATAAAATTCATAAATAACAATACTGTATTCAAACGATACCTGAATACAAACTTCAAAATATCAGGATATAAAAATATTAAAAGACAGAAATCCCAAAGGAGGAGGTAGATTTGAGGGTAAAAGTAAGTGCTTTTTTGAAACAGGCTGCACAGGGATATTTCTCAGGGAATCAATTCCCTAGAGCAAGTCACATTACCCAAGGGGGTTCTTGTCCTACTCAATTATATCCCCCTCCAGACTGGTCACAGCATTACATCTTTTGACTGATCAAAATAATTGAAATTCCTGGTTAATAATATGCAGGGCAGAGAAACCATTCTTTCTGATAAGAAAGGCCCATGCCATTGAGAGTCTTCTCTTTCAAAATGCTCTGAGTGTAATCTCAGAATTTAAGGGGTAAGCAATGTCAGAACACGAGGAAAGAAAATACCCAACAGAAGCTGATCGCTGCATTCTGGATTATTGACCTTCCTTCAAAGTCATTAAAATGAAGGCAAGAAGAACTTGTACAACCATTGTAGAAGAGCCATGTTAATCTATTATAGAGGGGGGAAAGCACCTTACAGTATGGTAGCATCTTTTCTGACTAACAAATGTCGTTAAAAGCCGTAGGTTTTCATAAACTGCAGCTTGTTTCATCAGATGCATAGATTGGCTAAATTGATACAGGATTTAGACTGGAGGGGGAAAGAAGATGATTGTGCACCTGCTTATGTCTTTTAAATAAAATTGTTGATTGAAAAAATGCTATCCAACTCTGATTTAGAACAAGAGCAGTAGACTTAGCCGAGCTGGAATGTAGCTGGTAAATTCTTTGTAGCAAGGAATTCCTTGCTATTGCACTGATCAGAGAGATCAGGGACTACATAGGATCAAAGAGCATCCATAGAATGGGAAATTATTCCTTAAAAGAAAAAGAAGTCCAATTAGAGCAGGTAGAGTCTCATCCAAACAGATTATGCATCCTTTGACCACCAAGCCATCTGGATTTGATTTTACCTTGTTGTCTCTCATTCAGTCTGCAATCTGGTAACAGCAGGAGTCCACCAGAGAGCCTGACACACGTAATGAAGATGGAATATCTCTGCTCTTATACACAGAAACATGACATTCTGGGAGAATCTCAGGATACAGTAGTTGACATCGCCCAGTTCGCGAAATCAGGGTTCCGTCATATTAAGTCAACTTGTTTGTCCCAGATCCAGTTCCGCAGAAAAATATCTCTTATTTATCATCAACATGCCATTGGTAGAAGAGAAGAAACAGTGCGATTGCTGACATACGTCCATGACTTCACATGTCTGTCTCTTGATGGTCCGTCACAATAGCACTTTCTCCACAAGCTGTAAATTATTTCGTCTTTCTTCCTATAACTGAGAACTAAAAATCAAATTACTCTTCCTACCCGAGTACAACCCACAATCAACCCAAAAATGGATCCATTCTAAATAAATGACTTATCCTGCTACCAAATACCTCATCTTCATATCACAAACCCCTCCCGGCAAAAAAGTCATAATTACCTAGGCCTGTGACGGCAAACCTATGACACGCGTGTCACAGGTGGCATGTGGAGCCATATCTGAGGACACACGAGGCATTGCCCTATGTCCACTCCAGCGCCTGTGTGCGCACTGGTCAGCTGATTTTTGGCCTTCTGGATGGTGGGGGAGGCCATTTTCACCCTCCCCAGGCTTCAGGAAAGCCTCCGGAGCCTGTGGATGAGAAAAAATGGACCCATTGGGCCTACCGGAAGTTCAGAAACGAACTTCCGGTAGGCCCACTGGTCTATTTTTTGCATTCCCCAGGTTCAGGATGCTTTCCTGAAGCCTGGGGAGGGCAAAAAATGGACCAACGGGCCTATTGGAAATCCGGAGCATTTAGTGAGGCCTGTGCGCATACATTGGAGGGAACAGAGTGTGAAAGAGTGTTGTACACACATGTGCAGGGGAGGGCACTGCATTATGGGTATGGCAACACACATGTGTGCTATCATACACACAAGCCCTTTTGACACCCAAGCCAAAAAAAAAAAAGGTTTGCCATCACTGCCCTAGGCAATAACTATTTTTATAGGTACCAGTTTCAATAGTTGTCCCAAAGATATCAGCCTGGCATTTCATGCAGTATATTTCAAAGTCAAACAAAACAGCCACAGCAGCAAAGCTTGAAGAGACCAACCTACCCAGATGAACAACAGAGAGTCACAATGCCAACAGTGATAGATATCAGAAGTCACAAGATGACAATGACAGAAGCTGCACCAAAAACTGTCAGCAGCAATAGTAAACAGCAGCAAAGATGGATGACGAACACCCAGCAAAAAAATAGACAAACATGAAGCAGCATGCAATGTAAGCATATGTATTGGTAAAAGAAGTGAAAAGAGCCACACTGACGCATATTCCAACTTAAAACAAGCATCAATGGTGAAGCCAAGAGAGGTAATGAAGAAGTGGTAAGGCTGATGGGGTTATAATTGAAGCATCTGTGGGAAGGCCATTGATGAGAGTTATAGAGCTGTGGCACAAATCTTTTCAAATACTTTTATTATAAGTTTTTAAAAAGAAAATTAATTCAACTACTAAAAGTAAGTGTGAAAGAAAAAACCAAATAGAAAGTTAAATGCAAGAAAATAAGAATCAAAGAAAAATAGAAAAAGAAAGATACAGAAGTGACTTCTGATCTTTTTTTATAGCATTATAAGTACAATTATACACTTACCTCTTTATCTAAAGTTATAACATAACTTTCCTATCTATCCTGTCTAACCATCAGAACCCTAAATCATAAATTTTGGGTATGTCCCCCCACTCCCGCCATCCTGTTTCCCACAGAAAGTCCGTAAGGGGTATTGAGTTAGTAAAACAGTAGCTATTGTTTTTTTAAAAAAGAAAAGGCCATTTCAACAAGTTCCATCAACCATTCCTTTATTGCAGTTATTGCCATATGTTTACATCTTCTTGCATACAATAATTTCATTGCAATCATCACAATGATTGGATGGCGCAGCAGGTAGAGTGCTGTACTGCACGCCACTGAAGCTGACTGTAGATCTGAAGGTCAGCGGTTCAAATTTCATCACCGGCTCAGCCTTCCATCCCTCCGAGGTGGGTAAAATGAGGACCAAATTGTGGGGGCAATGTGCTGGCTCTGTTAAAAAGTGCTATTGTTAATATGTTGTAAGCCGCCCTGAGTCTAAGGAGAAGGGCGGCATAAAAATCGAATGAATGAATGAATGAATGAATGAATGAATGAACGAATGAATAAATAAATAAATATAAAAAAGAAGTTCCATGACTTTTTTCCAATTGTTTGCCTAACAGTCTTTAAAAAATGCCTCCTCTGGTCTCAATTATATATTAATCTTTTAAGTCCTCGGACTCAGGGTGTGCATTTGAATCAAAATTTTCTTCCTCAAGCAAGATAAAAGGTCATTTTTCCTTTTTCACCATATTTAAAGTGTGTTTATATATTCTTAACCCTTTCTCTGGAGACACATAGTACATTGTTTTGTAAAAATTCTCTTTGAGATTACGACATAAATTTCAATCCTGTCCATTCAGTTCTTTCACCCACATATTTGGAACATCTGTAACCCAAACTTTTAGCCCATTTAATCATACATTCTTTTACTTGTTCTATTCCAAATAAAAAATTATACGTATTAGCAATTACATATTCATCATTTGTACATAACTCCATTTCAAACTCAGTCTTACAATGTTCAAAACCATAAACGCTTGTCTGTTTTAAATCTAATAATTAAATAAAAAACAATTCATAACTCATCAGTTCTCTTGATTTTATTTTGTATTTCCCTAATAATTTAGCCATTTGACTTGAGTTTATCTATTATTTCTCTATAATACTTTTAGTAATCTGTTCCTGTTCCTCTATAATCTTTGGTAAATGTTGTTTCTTTAGGTATTCATCTATAAATAGAGATTTTACTTACTTTATATGTTAAAAAAATATTGATTAAATTTTTTTTTGCATGGCCACAATACAGTATCTCTCTCTTGAAGTTTCAATATTACGGTATTTTCTTTTTTTATTCATAATTTATAAGCCACCAAATTCCCTGGCTGGTTTGCAAACTCAAAGTTTTTCTGCTTTACATAGCTCATTTTATTTATATTTCTCTTATTGCTAACATAAATAACTGTCATTGTGAAAGCTTAATTTATTTAGAAATATTTGGAAATTTCTTGAATTCTTTTTTTCTGGATTCTGGATTCTGGATTTTTATGGATTATTTTCAATTAATGCCTTTAATTTTTTTTTTTTTTACAATACATCATTATTGTTTATTTCTGTTCATTTAGTCTCCATCTAAAAAAACTGAATTTCCTTTTATAAACCACAGGATTATGATAAAAAAAAGCATCTAGTATTATCTCTGCTTTAGAGACCTTAGTAGTAAAATTCTTCAAAATCTAAATCATATCTATTCTTGAAAATAATCGATGCCTTTCAGAAAAGTAGACATACTCTCTTGATACCATTTTACTGTTTCCATATGATCATAAGCCCTACATTCTCCATCATATCAAAGAAAACTGCTGATTTCTATGAATGATTTACTATTTTTCTCAGAAGTTCTATCTAGTTGTGGACAGATCACTTCATTCCAATCCCTATCAAACAACAGTTTTAATAACAGAAACGTATAGGTTTGTTCTTTATAGAACAATCCTACATCCTCATTGGGGTCATAAATTCCCAATAATCAGAAATCCATACAAATTAACTTCCACGCCAACAAATCTACAACAATGCTTATCTTTTAATAAACGTTTTGGGTTTAGTTGGAAATTTATATAAAAACATCTTCATTTCTTTTTATTTTTCTTAATACGAAACTTCACCCACATTTATATTAAACATTTCATATTCTCTTTTTTTAACATGCATCTTTTGTGGGCAAATTACATTTTGCTTTAACTTTTTCAAATTATAATTTTGTTTTTTCCTTTGAGGAATATTTGCTTCATTTATATACCACATTAAGTACTTATGGTAGTCCTCAACTCATCACCATTTGTTTAATGACCATCTGAATTTATGATAATACTGAAAAAGTGACTTATGACTGGTCCTTGCAGTTATGACTGCTGCAACATCTCTGTGAACACTTTATGATAATTTGGGAATTTGGCAACCAGCGTGTACAGTATTTATGACAGTAAGAATGTCTTGGGGTCATAGGGTTGCCATTTGTGATCTTCCCAAGGGGCTTCTAACAAACCAAGTCAACTGAGATGGAATTACTCAACAGCTGTGAGATTTGCTTGATGACCACCATGAGTCACTTAACCATAAGTCAATCTAAAACCAGATTGCTTAGCAATGGCAATTTTAATTACCGTATTATTATTATTATTATTATTATTATTATTATTATTATTATTATTATTATTATTATTTATTGGATTTGTATGCCGCCCCTCTCAACAGACTCGGAGTTAATCCTAGCTGTGGTCCTAAATCAGGATGGTTGTAATCCATAATCACTTCGAAAATTTAGAAAAGTGGAAATCTGTAGCATCTAGTTCAGTATTATTCCTAGTTGGTTTCCTTTTGCACCTGTTGAAGTTTTGGGTAGTCTTGTCTGATACCTCCTTTTAAGACTCTTCCAATTCCTCTTTAATTTTTAATAGATATTCCCTCGGTTTAGGTATGAAATTTAGTAAATTATTTAGCAGAATGATGGTATTGGGGTGGGGTGGGGACTGTCCCTAGTTGTTCTGCTGTGCAATGCCCTAGTGGTTGTCATTGTAGTATTGTAATCTAAAAGTGAATGTGACTTGATTACAAGGGAAAGATAGAATGCAAGCTTCCTTTAAAAAAAACTGTTTTATCTTCTGGTGCCCTTAATACATTAACCTCAAATGACACTCTGTGGTTACAGTCAGTGTCACAATCATGTTCATATTATCTTTACATTTTGCTTTGTTAAATCACCAGCTGTTTGCACTTTTTAATAGTAAACAGGAAGCTTCCTCATAAAAGCCTCGTCCATTTGCTGATTTAATTTTAGCAAAATAAATGAACAAATTTTAATTTGCTCAAAATCACTTTCACTGGAAAAAACCCTATCCCCTTTATCCCTTTTAAATTTTCTCACATCCATTTCTTAAGCTTTTTGCCAAACATTTTAATTAATTCTCCCCCCTTTTGTCCTTTTATAGACCCAAAAGAATGTTGATTCATCAAAGGGAATTCTCTTAACCTGTCACTGAAAAAAATCTCTCTTTAACTGTAAATCAATTACATTCAAAAGTGTTTAAAAAAGAGAGGTTTGTGTTAATTTTATGTCCATACAGCCTGCATTACTGCTGTGAGCTTACTTGAAACCCCTCAACTTCAGTATTGAAATTCTGTCACTAAACAATGAGGTCATTAAATGAGATGCACCTGATTTTTACAACCTTCCCCCCACCCTGTGTTTATTAAGCAAATGATAGCTCCCCCCATTGACTTTGCCTGTTGAAAGTTCCCTGGAAGGTCACAAATGGAAATTGTAAGGTCCTGGGACTTCGCAACTTGGGCATTTGGTTGATCACCAAATGCCCATGATCCCATGGAAGCTAGGATGTTTGTAAGTTCAAGGATCAGTTTCATAAATGCATGTCACAATATAGGAGAATAAACCTCTTTTGAATACAGTAAAGTCCACATTTTTGACAGAGAGGACTACTGGTTTGAAAGAGGGATCAAAGAGGTCATCTATGTCAAAACTGAACAACCCTCTCAACAGAAGGGGAAGGATACAACATCTGTCTCCAGTCTACAACACAGTCCTTTCAACAGTTCCAAGAAGGTTCCATACCCATTTTCACTACTTGGGTGATCCTGAGGACACAGACAAAACCTGCAAGTGGCCGCAATGATTCTCTAAAAAACCCACAAATGACCAGCTGTCTGAAGGAGAACAAATCCTTTCATTCCCTATTGTCCAGTCAGGGCTGAAGAAGCTACTTGGATGAGAAGTGAAATTTCTTCAAAGAAAAACCAAAAAGTCTTGTAGCCTCTTGAGAAAGCACCTTTGGGACAATTTTGTACAATGATTAAAGGAATGGTCATAAATTGAGGACTGCCTGTTGTTGCAATTATTGCTTCAGCAAGGGGGGTACATTGGTTCTGAAATCAAAAGTCCACATACTTTCACCATAGATAAATATTTAACCTTGAATCGGTTTCCTCAATGAATAAATGAGCTAAGTATAATGCTTTTGACTCACCTGTTTAATTGGATTTTCTTTATCTAGAAATATAGAAACACAGAAGACTGACGGCAGAAAAAGACCTCATGATCCATCTAGTCTGCCCTTATACTATTTTCTGTATTTTATCTTAGGATGGTTATATGTTTATCCCAGGCATGTTTAAATTCAGTTACTGTGGATTTACCAACCACGTCTGCTGGGAGTTTGTTCCAAGGATCTACTACTCTTTCAGTAAAATAATATTTTCTCACGTTGCTTTTGATCTTTCCCCCAACTAACTTCAGATTGTGTCCCCTTGTTCTTGTGTTCACTTTCCTATTAAAAACACTTCCCTCCTGGACCTTATTTAACCCTTTAACATATTTAAATGTTTCGATCATGTCCCCCCTTTTCCTTCTGTCCTCCAGACTATACAGATTGAATTCATTAAGTCTTTCCTGAAAAGTTTTATACTTAAGACCTTCCAACATTCTTGTAGCCCGTCTTTGGACCCGTTCAATTTTGTCAATATCTTTTTGTAGGTGAGGTCTCTAGAACTGAACACAATATTCCAAATGTGGTCTCACCAGCACTCTATACAGCGGGATCACAATCTCCCTCTTCCTGCTTGTTATACCTCTAGCTATGCAGTCAAGCATCCTACTTGCTTTCCCTACTGCCTGACTGCACTGTTCACCCATTTTGAGACTGTCTGAAATCACTACCCATAAATCCTTCTCTTCTGAAGTTTTTGCTAACACAGAACTGCCAATCTAGTTCTAGGATTTCTGCAGAGAACAAATGTTTTAGGTTATATTTATGCAGAAGTATTGAAAATTCAAAATAGTTTTAAAACTTTATTTATTGGTTTCATATGTCCCAAATTAAACCTTTACAAGTTTTTATCAATACTGTATAAAAATTAAAGTTTACAAATACAGTGACTGGATTTATGTATTGTCAAAACCATGCATAACAAATAGCTAGTAGCTTTGATTTGTAATATTTTGGAAAAAACCCAGTAGATATAGGTTAGTTTGCAAACATTATTTATGTGTGGCTCTCTCTAAATGGTAAAGTGTGTGAATCATCAAGTCATTTTAAGCAGTAAGTTACTTATGCTCTATTTGAAGTACTTCAGAGGATGAGGGATCTCAGATTTTATCCCAAAGCCTTACATTTATGGCATTGTACATTCATTAAGCAAAATAACACCCTATAAATGAGAAAGTAAATCCATTCATGGAATTGTTTTTGCAAAATACATACGATTAAAAAAAAGGTTAATATATTACACTGCTGTGTTCATGCAACATGTCAAACATACCCATACCATGGTATAACATGGTGGCAAGGGTCGCTACATTGTTATGATGCAACATGTTTTGTTTTGAACCCACGTATCTTTTGTATTTTATAAGAGTCAGTGATGTTATAGCAAAGTAGCAATACTTGACTGATCACAGCTGATGCCAAAAAGCTGAGTAGGCTCAGAGGCAGTCAGGATTTGGATGAGAGATTATAAGGCTGCACACTAATCGGATAACTTGCTAGCCAGAAGGTGGCACAGGCAAATCAGGTGACTAACTGTTTGAAGAAAAGCTACAGGAGCCTATTTTATAAAGTTAGCAGGAAGGAGCTCAACTCCACTCCAGGGTCCCTTTTGAGGTGTGTTTTTGGCTTTGATTTAGAGTGGTCTTCTAGACTCTATCACATCAGGCAATTAAGGCTTCGTCAAACCATACCTCGTTTATCAAATTCACTCAATGAAGACAACGAATCCAACTGACTGCCCTATTTGTCTCTGGAATACATTATACATCAACCCAACAAGAGAGACATAGACTTCAGAGAGACAGACTTCACAGGATAATCAGAACTGCAGAAAAAACGATTTCTGCCAACCTGCCTTCCACTGAGGACCTGTATACAGGCCCTATATTCTTGAGTCAAAAAGAGGGCAATGAAAATATTCACTGACCCCTCACATCCTGGACATATATTGCTTTAACTCCTACCTTCAAAACAATGCTATAGAGCAGTGTTTCCCAACCGTGGCAACTTGAAGATATTTGGACTTCAACTCCCAGAATTCCCCAGCCAACAAATTGGGGAATTCTGGGAGTTGAAGTCCAAATACCTTCAAGTTGCCAAGGTTGAGAAACACTGCTATAGAGCACTGCACACAGAACAACTAGACACAAGAACTGTTTTTTCCTGAACACCATCACTCTGTTAAACAAATAATTTGGTTGAAAAGGGCAGCATAGAAGTCAAACAAACAAACAAATTTCCTCACCACTGTCAAACTATTCTCTAAGGCTGCATTGCTATTACTATTAGTCTTCTCATCATTCCTATCACCCATCTCATCCCACTTATGACTGTATGACTGTAACTTGTTGCTTGTATTCTTAGGATTTATATTAATATTGTTCCCTGACTGCTTATTTGTACCCTGAGAATCATTAAGTGTTGTACCTTATGATTCTTGACAAATGTATCTTTTATGTACACTGAGAGCATATTCACCGAGACAAATTCCTTGTGTGTTCAATCACACTTGGCCAATAAAGTATTCTATTCTATTGTATAATACTATTCTATTCTATGGTATACATTTGTATTATGCATAGTACATAGGTTTGTAGTTATTTCTTTATTCTGTCATGTTTATGCAGTGTATATGGAGGTTGCGACCCTTTGAGAGCTGTACAGTATTGCAACGAAATTTCATTTGGATATACCCCGATTGTAAAGAGACAATAAAGTGATTATTCGAAAAGTCTGGACTGCTACCACAAACTTCACTGGGAAGATCAAAAGGAGGTCTCCCGTCTCTACACGTTTGGTAGCATTCGACGCGCCGTCGCCCTCCCCCCCTTTTTAATGCCATTTCGTCAGGTAAAGGATATGGAGTCCAGCCGGCGGGGGGGAAACGCGCGCCTCGGCGCGAGCAGCGGCGGCGACGTTCTCGACGCGCCAAAGGTGCGTTTTTTTACCTGCTTGGGCTGCCACTGCGGAGAGCGTTCGCCGCCAAGGCTTCGCACGTGAAGTGGGGGGGAGGAAGGGCGGGGCGGGCGGAGAGATTGGTAAGTAATTTTTTTTTAAAGCCCCCCTTCATATTGGAGGGGGTGGTTTTATTTTTATTTTCTTTTTTCTTTTTCTTTCTTTTTTTGGGGGGGAACCGAGTTGTCCTCGGTCTCTCTGATTGGGCGCCCGAATTGGCGCGGCGGCCAATGGCCAAGCAGGGGAGGGCGCGCGCGAGCCGCCTTGCCCGAAAAGTGGGGAGGGGGGCCGGGTGGTACAGCGAAAAGCTTGCGCTCCGCTCCGCTCACAATTTTTTTTGGCGATGCCTCCTCCTTTTACTCGGGCTCTCTCCGTCGCCGGCCCTGCTGTTCCGGGGGCCCCCGCATCGTTGCTGCCGCTGTGTAGCCTGGCCCGTTCCTAGCACCGCCGCCGCTGCAGCGGACACGGGGGAGGCGGAGGAAGAGGCGGCGGCGGAGTGCAGCGGCAGCAGCTGCTGCTGTGATCCTCTGCCTAGGCAGCTGCCGTCCCTGCTGCGCCGCGGCCAGACCAGACGCAAGGTGCTGCTCCGCAGCGAAAGCTTGAACGGAGATGATCCTAGGTGAGTGGCGGCTTCTCCGGGCTTTCCCATCTTTGCAGTGCACCTGAATCTCTTCCTCCTCCTCGTCCTCTTTTAGGTAGCTTATTCCTCCACTCCCGTTTTCCTTCTCGCTTCACTTGTTTTTGCCCCTGTGGGCTCTCCTGTCGCGCTTTTCCTTAATATCCCAATATGGGTTCCTCTTGGGCTTTGCCCTTCCCTCAAGCCCTACGGAGGTATAGCAAAAAAAATCTCCCCTGAACCGGGATAGCCTTGCAATCTCTTTTTCGGATGGCTGTCGGAAAGCGTGTCAAGAAAAAAAAGGTGGTAAGTGAAGGACACTTTAGATCCCTGCCTGTGTCCTCGGAGAGGAGCGGCATACCAATCTAATAAATTATTATTATCATCATCATCATCATCATCATCATCATCATTATTATTGTGCTCTCCCCTCACGTCTATGCAGTTTTATGGCATTGGAATTCCAAAGAAGCCCCACAACCTGACGGCATTGCATCCTCCCCCCTCCCCTCTTTAAACAGGGTGCTCAGGTCTGCGTCACAAGGTGGAAGTTATTGAACTGTTCCCAACAGCGGTGCCCAGGGAAGGATGAGGTGGGGAGAAATGAGAAGGAACTGTGAGGAGGAGGGTGAGAGAAAGCTTTGCAATGCGGTGAGGAGGAGGACATCCGAAAGCTGTGCGGGACAATTGGGGTGGGTGGGAAGAACCATAATAAAAACTCGTCCTTCTTCACGCACCCCTGAAAGCAGCATCTCCAGATTTCTCCCCATCAACTTGGGAACCCTCTTTTCAAGCATCGCCTGGCTATGGAATAAAGTCGTGTCTGTCCCCCCCCCCCATTTTACTCCAGGGTTGTTGGGTGAGAGAGGAGAGCTGGTTGCCAGGCAGGAGATGTGGAGGGGGAGAGAAAGGGGGGATAAAGGGAAAGAGAGAGAGAGAGAGAAAGAGAGCAGCTGACTGATGGACTGGATGAATCCCTCATTCTGATAAACTGTTTGATAAACTGGCGCTTGAAGCATCAGTGTTGACCTAGATCTCTGTGCATGGGGAGGGAGGTTGCTCCAATATACGGCCGGATGCTCCTCCTTTTCTCCTCTTTCCCCACCTTCACAGATTTTTCTCTCCCTGTTTTGTGGGGGAGTAAGGGGGTCAGATTATGAAGCGGCCCATTAATTGGAATCGGCAGGGATGCTGATTGTGTTATACTGTGTTATAATTCTCTGTACATACTTCAGTGGAATTATTTTAAGTTAGTTGGAAGCAGCAAAACAAGGGCTTAAGTTGAATGCAGGTTCAAGGGTACCGATCGTGGGTCATTTTGTTTTTTAGTATTTAATATTTGACCTTTTTTTACCATTGTCTTGTATTTTATATTGTTGTAAGGTGCCCTGAGTCCCAATGGGATTGGGCGTCATAGAAGTCAAATAAATTAAATTAAAAATTCCCCCTTCTTATTTTTGAGCCCATTATATCCTGTTGGGCACTTCCCAATCATAGCGTTGGAGAAAGGTTGAAATCTTCTTTCCATGTAGGGACAAAAGTTGGATTCTAGTGAGAGTTGACTTAGATTCTGGTGGTGATTTATAGCAATTTTTAAAAAATATTATAGTATATGAATGGCACTCTCCTTGGGGAGTACTTGGTCACAGGAAATGTCCCCACAGACCTGAATTATGGGGGCGGCCCAGCTTTTGAATTAACTGGCTGCATGTCTCGACTATGAGCATGCTTGGTTTGGGGTGAGGAGGGGGCGGTAGAAAAATGCACATCTTGGATGGGGGTACACAGAGAAAGCTTGTTCTTTTCTCATATCTCCCTGCATTCCAGGAGACATAATTGAGAGCCTTCTGATCTCTGTTGCCTAAGGGGATAAACAGAGTTTGCAAAGGAGAGGAAGTCTCAAAATAACAGAGGATGGAAATGAAAATGAGGACACTCTATCCTGGTCAGCTCTTCCACCACTAAAAATACTGCTTTTGTGCTGCGCCGCGTTTGATGGGTGGCAGGCGTAGGGGAGCAAAATACCTAAAAGATGTCAAAGTTTGGAATCAGATCACACAGAGAAGAACTTAGGCAACAACAGCAACAAAAACAAACAGGTCATAAGCAGGAATACCTCCAGCATCCCAAGCTGATGTTCTTTTGATGTCATACTTTTCTCCTTTGCAAATGCCTCGTCCAGTGTTTCTAAGAAGCCTATTCTGACCTTGCAAACAAATCCACACGCTTCAGATTGTCTTCTGCAATCTCTTTGTGCTTTGCCTAGGGCCAGATTCTGCACCGGATAATCAGTTCCAATCATGCGGACATTTCTTCCCTCCCTATTGTCCCCCCAAATCTTTGACACTGTATCCCTCTGTCAAAATAACATGTTGTGTTTCTCTCTCACCCCCCCCCCCACATCCTTGTAGGTCCGGTTGCCACCGCTTCCTCTTTCCTGAACACCTAAGCCTCATCCAAGAATGGCCCCGGGAGGGAAGCCATTCTGATCTGTGATCTCTGCCACTCAATCCTAGGGATTGTCTGCTAATCCTGCCTGACTTCTTGATTACACTGGCTATTCATTTTGCCTCCCTCCTGTCTGTAGGCCTAGCATTGACATTTGAGGATGACAGGCTCTGGCTTAACCAGAGTTTCGTCCCCGTTTTGCTAAACAAGAAAGAGAACCACAGCTCGGGAGTGGAAAGAGAAAAAGGGTCACACACACACACCATTGTAGAGAAAGCTCTCATTGCCTCTAATCACTGCTCACATCCTTCTTTATTTTGCCTCTTCTTCCCTTAGGCTCCCTTGCCTCATTCTAAATTTGCCGTCTGTCTAAATCTTCGTGCTTTTCCAGTTTCTCTTTGCAGTACACCTTTCTTTATCCATTTCTCTCTCTCGCTGATCTAGTGTTGGGTTTCAAGCTGCATAGCAGTTTGTGTGTCGGAGACATGGAACTGGGCCAAAAATCTTGATGTTTCTCAAGTAAGTTCCTGACAGAATTGGGATGGTTGGTTGGCATGTGAGCCATGGGTTAATCCCTTTTGGGGGCTGTGCTGGATGTGACGTAGTTCTTTCTTTTGAGTACACAAACCATGCCATGGCTTAGTTGAGACATTAAAATGAGGTTTCCAGTTTGCTTAGTGTTCTGTCGAGCTCTCTGGTAGAATCCTCCCAAAAATGCACAGATACAATTTCAGACACACACACGTTTGAAAATTCAAAACAATGTTCTTTATAATGAAAATTCACTTAAACCAAGCCCTCTTTTGGTATAGCAAAGAGCACTCGTCTCCAAACAAACTGGTAATTTGTACAAGTCCCTTATCAGTTCTGTGATAGTTAGCTTGCAGCTGTGAGGCAATTCACAGTCCTTCTTCTTTCACAAATTGAAACACACTTTGCCCTGGTTTAGTTTCAAAGTGGGGAAAAATCAGCACACAAAAGGTCAAAGTCAGTAAAGCAGTCACGAAACACAACGATCAGGTAATCCTCCACAATGGCCAAACCCACAGGCTGCTATTTATAGCAGCCTCACTAATTACCACAGCCCCACCCAACCATAGGTGGCCTCATTTTCTTTGATAATAATCTCTCAGTTGTTGCTGCCTATGCATCTCTCTCTGCATGCGTGGCTGTATCATTAACTCTTGTTCTGAATCCATGGAGGAGCTAGAGAATTGATCTCCTTCTGATCTGTCTGCCCCACTCTCCTCCTCTCTGTCACTCATGTCTTCTTGGTCAGAGGAGCCTTCATCAGCAGATTCCACCGGGGGCAAAACAGGCCTGCAGCAAGTGGATGTCTCCCCCACATCCACAGTCCTTGGGGCAGGAGCTGGGCCAGAGCTAACCACAACACTTAGTGTGTTGCAAGCTTGTCTACTTATATTCACAATTTGTGTATTATCATGTATTCATCAGACAAAGTGGGCAACAACCAGCATTACGCTTGAATTTGTAAAATGGGAGGAAAAATCATGAACTGGATAGATATGAAAATGAGTCATATTGCTTTAGAAATGACTAATAAATAAGAAGGGATTTGCAACACAGTTTTCAGTAATGACATTCCAGGGAAGATCCATGCAAGCACAGTTACAAAACATGGATTGGAGCCAAGGAAAGTAACCCTGTGAAGTTGAACATGGGCAAAGAAAGTGTCCCAACTATGGGAGTCTAATTATATTTTTTCTCTGAACCAGAGAAAGCCCCCATAGCCTATTATTCCAGAACCTTATCCTCAACTGAGTGTAACTATGGCCATATTGATCGGGAAGCACTAGCATGCGTAGCAGGTTTAAAGTGCTTCCATGATTATCTGTATGGACACCATTTTTACCTCGTCACTGACCATAAGCCTCTATTGGGCATCCTTGCTAGAGATTGACAGAGCCCTCAAATGATGTCTCCCGGCATGGCAAGGTGCTCTGAATTTGTAGCTGGGTACAATTACCAACTCCGATACAGGCCTGGCAGGATTTTAGGGCACGCTGATGGCTTAAGCCACTGCCCGCTGCCTAAATCACTGATAGACCTTGCTCCTGCAGCATCTGCCCTCCTCGTCGAGGAATTGCAGAGTCCAATCTCTGCAAGTCAGGTAGCGGCCATGACCCAAAATGATCTTACCTTATCCCAGGTCCTCAATTGGGCTCAGAGGGGATGGCCAACCAGACCTGTGCCTGTTCAATTTCAACCCTTTCTAATCAGACAACATAAGGTCTCTATCCAATAGGGCTCCCTGTTGTGGGACATAGGGTGATAATTCCCCCTGGGTATACAACGGCCATACTTCAGTGCCTGGACTCTGCACATACAGGATTGCGCGTATGGAGGCACTTGGCCACAGCTATGTCTGGTTGCCTGGGATGGATCAAGAAATAAAGATCTGGGTGTCCCAGTGCCCCACCTGTCAGAGTTCACAACCAGCCTCGCCTTCAGCTCCAATCCACGAATGGGAATCCCCTAGGGCAGGGATGGCGAACCTATGGCATGGGTGCCACAGGTGGCACGTGGAGCCATATCTGCTGGCATGCAAGCCGTTGCCCTAGCTCAGCTCCAGCGTGCATGTGTGTACCGGCCAGCTGATTTTTGGCTTGTATAGAGGTTCTGGGAGGGCATTTTGGCTTCCAGAGAGCCTCCAGGGACATGGGGGAGGGTGTTTTTACCCTCCCCTTGGTCCAGGGAAGCCTTTGGAGCCTGGGGAGGGTGAAACATGAACCTACTGGGGCCACCAGACGTAGGGAAACAGGCCATTTCTGACCTCCAGAGGGCCACTGGGGGTGAGAAAAGTTGTTTTTGCCCTCTCCAGGCATTGAACTTTGGGTGTGGGCACTCACACATGCATGATAGCATTTCCACACACTCTTTCGGCACCCAAGGAAAAAAAGGCTTGCCATCACTGCCCTAGGGCTTCATGGGCCAGGCTGCACATGGACTTGGCTGGCCCAGTGGTCATTATGGATGCTTATTCCAATGGGTTCAGCTGGCTTTGATGACCACAACCAGCTCTGAAATGATCATGACCATGGGTGCAACCTATGGGTTCCTGGATGTCATAGTTACTGACAATGGATCATGATTCACCTCTGCTGCCTTCCAAATGTACCTGGCCAAATTAGGGATATGCCTTGCCCCCACAGCACCGGCACACCCTGCAGCTAATGGGTTGGTTGAGAGGGCTGTTAGGTCAGCAAAGAAAGAACTTGGGCACCTAGATTATGCCAATTGGCCTCAGAGCCTTTGCACATATCTCACCGCCCAACACACCACCCATTGCCAGGTCACAGGGGCCAGCCCCACTGAGTTGCTTGTGGGCCGCCAGGACAATGTTGGACCGTCTGCACCCCAACCTCAATCTGGATGACCCCTGTTCCTGACCAATGGTCAAGGAAATTCTCAGTAGGGGATCCTGTTGTTGCACTTAATTTTGGGGCAGGCCAAAAGTAGCTACTGGGATAGGTGATCCACCGAACTGGATCCTGTTCTTAGAGGGTCCAGCTCACCTATGGCTACCCCTGGCACTGACACATTGATCAGCTTCACTGGAGGTTTCCCTGCATAGATCTGGTGCCTTCAAACCATGCCCAAGCCTCTCTGGCAGTTCTTTCACCACCTCGGGCCCCCGTCTACCAGCCCATTGTTCCCCAGTCTCCAACCAGCGAAAGTTGGTTGCTCCCTGTTGTGCCTTCTAGCCATCAATGCCTTCCAGCCTAGCTGACACCATTCCCGAGGCATAGGAAGTTCCAGCAGATGCCCAACCACCTCCTAGTCCTTGCTTGTCTGGCCCCAGCCCGATACTACGACGATCAGGGTGGAGTTGATGTCGCTTGGCATATTTGGCCAACTACGTATGTGTGAACTGGGAGGTAAGAGGTGTTAAGTCCTCGACTTACAACCCCGCCAGAAACGCAAAGTCTTCAATTTACAACCGGCTAGGAAGGCTGATGCTAAAGCCTGATTGGCTAAGTACAAGACGGCTTTCGAGCGGGAAGTTAAAGCATTGTGACTGGTTGACTGTCTGACAGCCACACTCTAAAAGGAGCTTTCAGAAGTTTGGTCACTGTTCTATTTAAGCTGAGCTGGAGTGGTGCTGGAAATGCCAGAATAAAAGTTCCCTGTTTAAAAAGTCAAGACTCGGCTAAGTTCTGTCAGTGCAAGGACTCACCTATCTAATATGGAGAGAGTGGTGTAGTAAGTGCGAGCAGTAAGAATTATGTAGATCTGGTAAACCAAGTAAGAAGTCACTGAACAATTTGGTAATAATGGGATCTGGGAACCCCAGTCGCAATCAGGCAAAAGATTAAGGTGCAATTGTCAACGGTGGTGGCTAAGTGGAGGTGGGGTGGAGGTAGGGACAAAGTATAGTACAGAATGTAGTTTGCAAATGTGGTGTAATTTTGTGAGCCATGCTGTGTTACGGGACTGCACAGCAAATCTTCCTGCACAGTGGAGCAGCCAAAATAATTTATCAAATGCGCTTATGGACAGTTTGGGTTAAAAACAACCCACCCTGTTACTTTTCCCCTCGAATAATTTAACGTCCGTTTCTTTTGAGATGTCTTGTTTCATAGAGAGTTACTCTCCTCTCCTTATTCTCTCCCCCCTGTTGGATCATTGAATGCCTTCCAGGATGCACCGTACCAGACCATCCATGTGCCAACCGAATTTGGTCCTCCTTGCTAAAGCTGGCAGCAGGAGCTGGCCTGGGCATTGCTTGCACTTTAGTTCCCCTGCCTGATTTCTCAGCCAAATCTGCTTTGTGCTGCCTTGAGCATGCTGAGTGGTTGTTGTCAATAATGCCCACAGCTGAATGTTTTCAGACTGTGTTGTCTTCTGATTGGAATCACTGTTTTCTTCCTTCCTTTTTTTCTTTTTCTTCTTCTAAAGGCCTTGGATTGTTTGTCTTCCTGGCATTTATCTTATCTGGTGGTGGGGGAAAGGGTGCTATGGAACTGATGTACAGAATTCTTCACGGGGCAGAGTTGCAGGTCCAACCTATCGCAGGCACTGGCCCGGAGGAAGGAAAGGGAAGAGTCAGGCTCCTTGGACTGCCCTTGGCTGTTGTCGTGGATTAAATATAGCACATTTTGTGTCAATTTGCTTCATTTCATCTCAAGTCCAGGAGGTTTACTTTCTGATCTCCAAGGAGCCTTTATCGGAAGGAAAATATAGGGCAAGATTGGTGTGTGTGTGTGTGTGTGTTTATACACAAGGCAAATGGTTCCAAAACCTACCTTGCAGAAAACGTGAAGTGAAAATTTGGGATTGTGTGTGTGTGTGTGTGTGTGAGAGAGAGAGATATTTGGTGAAAGGAGGGAACTTTTCCTTAACAGGGGCTTAAGGAGCCAAAAATATACCGCTTACCCAAGCATGAGTAGGTGCGTGTGAAAAAGTGTAGGATATGTTTTAAAAAGCACATATTAAAAAGGGTTCTGTTGTAAGCATATTGAGGGGCAGTGATGTGTGGTCAGGCCTGGCTTTGGATCACTGGATGCATCTTTCCCTTGTTGATGCTCTTATTTTCCAGGGATTATCCTAGAGACAGCAGCATCTCCAGCCTCGTTTCACTAGTAAGGCTTGTAGTTTTCCGGCTGATCTTTCAAAACGTTCTGTTCCTTGCAGGTGTAGAGAAACATGCAGCACCCAGTGAAGGGAGAGACCGAAGAGGGACTAGAGCAGGGATGGGCAATTAATTTTGCCATGGGGCCGCATGAGAAATTAGGATGGTTTTAGAGGATTAATATAATTAACTCAGTTCTACCCAATACTGTATATTATTGGGTAGAACTGAGTTAATTATATTATAATTATAAATTATAATTTTATGTTATATTATTATCTTATATTATCTTATATGTATAATTATACAGTATATTATAATCATATTATAATTATAAATTAATTGCCCACCCCTTCCTTCCTTCCTTCCTTCCTTCCTTCCTTCCTTCCTTCCTTCCTTCCTTCCTTTCTTCCTTCCTCCATTTCTCCTTCCTTCCTTCCTTCCTCCATTTCTCCTCCCTCCCTCCCTCCCTTCCTCCCTCCCTTTCTCCTTCCTTCCAACCTTCCTGGGCCAGTTACAGACAGCGGGCGGGCTGCATCCGGCCCCCGGGCCACACTTTGCCCAGGTCTGGACTAGAGGCTGGGGAGGGGGGTCAGGGAGGTGGGAGGGAGCCTGGGAGACTCTTGAGAGGGGAGGAAGTGGGAGATCTGCCAATACCGAAGGCACCCTTGCAGAATGAGAAGAATCAAAGACAGCAGAAACAATGGAGTGCAATAGCACAGCAAGTGCTGTGCGTCTACGTGTTTGTGTCTATGTGTGTGTGCATGTGTGTGTAATGTGTGTGTGTTCATTCCCAGGGAATGTTGTTTTATTCCTTTCAGTCTTCTCACAGCAAAATTTCTGAAAGTTTCCGTGAAAGTTTGTAAGGACCAAAGCATATACTGCTGTGCTTTTTCAGTGCATCTCTCTTCTCATCTCTCTCTCCCCCCCCAGTTGATTCACAGCTCAGCAGCAAACGCAGAATATGTTATATAAGAGTGCTGACGATTGAATGTGGGTTTACTGAGTGCCATTGATTGTTTTGCTGAGAAATGCCCGGCATGATGAGTGGAGTGGCAGCAAAGCCACAGCTATCTCTGGCTTTGGCTGCACCAATTCCTTGGGGGGCAGTTAAGACCGGCTGGGAACGGAGTGGATGGAAGGGTCAGAGGCAGCAGCGATGGAAAGCCCCCCCGCCCCCCCCACTGCTGAGTTCATTGGAAGAGGCTGCTGATTCTTCACCTGATGATGAGGGAGTCAATGTGCGTGTGTTTATATTTTGTTCGATAGGTTCTCCACCTGTAAAATGTAAAGTTTGATATCCCACCATTCCTTTTCCCTCGCTAATCAGCCTGTAGCATAAGTAAACACATTTGTACTTGCACTATGAGTTACCTTGCTTAAAATTGCCTCCCCGATTACTGTAAGGCATCATCCAAGTTTCTTAAATTAATTAAGTTCCCACGTTACTTGTCATTGACATGCACAAGGAACTAATCTGAAGTTTCTGGGCAGAATAAATGTCCAATTGTGGTTATGTTAGAAGGGTAGCAAGTTTAGGGATTTTGCAGAATACCTTTATCTGAAGCAGAACTAGAGCAACAAAATGCACCAGTTGGATGAATTGGATTCGGTCTCTATTTAAAAATTACATTTTATAAATACACGTGAAGAGCTTCTCAGGGCTATTCCTTTACTCACTAAAGTTAAAAGTTTTTCTTTTATGGGCTCCTTCTTTGGGGTAGTGGGGGACGACAGAATATTGAGGCTAATATTGCTTGGATGTATTTCTCTCACCTACTGTATGAACAGAAGTGGATTTTGTGTTAAAACGATGTTGCCTTAATTGGCCATGCACAAGCAGCACCTGAAGCTGGGAAGGAAACTTTGAACTCTTGCTCTCCAACATTCCTGGACTATCTTATCAATGTCTGTTGACTTAATTCCTTATATGAAATTTGGATCTTCTCTATTTGCTTTGCCAGTTATCCTTACAGTGAATGAGATGTTTTGAAGGGAGTGTAAATGTGGTTTATCTATTTTACTATTGCAATTACATAGCATCATTGTGGCATACAAATCAAAACATCCAAGGCTCAGTAGTTCAAGAAGAAAAAAACAGAAATAATCTTAGCTGCAAGGATCAAATCCCAGTAAGGGTATGGCTAGCTGATGAAGCCAGAACAAGGCTGAAATAGTGCTAACTTAGTCTCCCTTAATTTTAAAAATTTAGCTGTAGTTCAGCAGTTCAAATGTCACCACTCAACCTTGACTCAACCTTCCCTCCTTCCGAGGTGGGTAAAATGAGGACCCAGATTGTTGAGGGCAATATGCTGATTCTGTAAACTGCTTAGAGCGGGCTGTAAAAGCACTAGGAAGTGGTATATTCCTATTGCTATTATATATGTGTCACATCCACAAACACAATGAAAACTGCTTAATTCCACAGCACATGGACAGAGTTTGAAACCATAGTTTCCGTGTTGAAACTGAACATCCTAGACTTAGACCAAACTAAACCCCAAAATGCCAGGGAATTCCTGGAAGTTTGGCATTCAGCCTTCAATAGACTTATAAAAATAAACCACAATCACACACCATTCAAAAATGACATGGTATGACAGGAAATGAATGAAAAGAAAAATGAAAAGCAAAGCAAAGAAAGAAACCAAAATACACATTCTCTGCAGAAGCCAACACTCAGATAAGCAGGGATTAATCACCAGGCAAAGGAGTAGAAAACAACACCTTAATTAGGAAGGTACCAAAGGGGGAAAAACCATAACCCCTATTATATATAAACAGGGAACATGTCCCATACTTTCTTACACTGATGATATTACCTAGTTGGGTAATGAAATGTCTGCAAGCAAACAATCAAACTCAGAAATTGCCAAAATGCCACAGTAAGTCCTACTACTCTTTGAGGGCAATCCCATGTTCCTGAAGCTGGGTTCCTTGATGACTCATTGAGATTCCTTTTTACCTTGTATGAATGTAAATACAAATCCACAAATCATCGCTACATTTACCTATTTTTCCAATTGTCTTTACAAAGACAGTATCTACTGTCAGTAAAGAGAGTACAGTGTTCCCTCGATTTTTGCGGGTTCGAACTTCGCGAAAAGTCTATACCACGTTTAAAAAAAAATATTACTTAAAAAATACTTCACGGTTTTTTCCCCTATACCACGGTTTTTCCCGCCCGATGACGTCATATGTATTTACGGGACCGCCTCCTCCCTCATACCTCATTGCGGCCAGTAAGGGCCCACAGAGTTGGCCTTCTCCAGGTCCCATCCACCAAACAATGTCAGTTGGGCGGGACCTCGGGGAAGAGCCTTCTCTGTGGCTGCTCCGACCCTAGGGAATCAACTGCCCCCTACTGGTTTCCCAGAAAGCTGTTAAAACCTGGCTTTTCCGCCAGGCCTGGAATTAAGACTGATTGTTGCAAGTATGGTTTTATAACACATGTGATTCTAGTGATGATTTTTATTGAATTTTTTACTTATATTGTATTTATACTTCTTGTTAGCCGCTCAGAGTCTGTTTAGAGTGAGTGGCATTTGAATGAAAGAAATAAATACTTAAATAAAAGTGTGTGTAATAATTTGGTCTTCGGAGAGGGGTGGCATACAAGTCTAATAAATTATTATTATTATTATTATTATTATTATTATTATTATTATTATTATTATTATTATTATTATTATCATTATTGGTAATTCATTGGCTATACAGTAGTTGCTTGTTAAATGGTTGCAGTGGATGGGCTGCTACTGGAGGCCAATAGAAAGTCAGATTGTGCAACTGTATCATTTCAGTTTCTCATTAGAAGCAACTGTAGGGAAGCAATTTGACGTCAACATTTGGAGACCCTGATATGACAGAACTAACCTAGTAGTTCAGATTATATAGAATACCCTACAAGACTAGACTTTCAATCCTGGGCCTAGAAAGCTTAGAACTAAGACACCTTAAACAAGATCTTAGTATTGCCCACAAGATCATATGCTGCAACGTCCTGCCTGTCGGTGACTACTTCAGCTTCAACCACAACAACACAAGAGCACACAACAGATTTAAACTTAATATTAAGCGCTCCAAACTTGATTGTAAAAAATATGACTTCAGTAACCGAGTTGTCGAAGCGTGGAACTCATTACCGGACTCCATAGTGTCATCCCCAAACCCCCAACACTTTACCCTTAGATTATCTATGGTTGACCTATCCAGATTCCTAAGAGGTCAGTAAGGGGTGAGTACAAGTGCACTAGAGTGCCTTCCATCCTCTGTCCTATTGCTCTCCTATACCTTTCTTCTATTCCTATATCTCTTCTTCTATTCTTTCATTGATATGTTCTATTACTATATCTTATTTTCTATTCTTTCTTAGATATATTTTACTATGAGTATCTCCTCTATAACCTTCATCATGTATTTTACTGTGTGTGTGTGTGTGTGTATGTCACATGTTTTTTTTTGCTGAATTTGAAAATTAAGGGAGATTAGGATAGATCTATTATTTTGGCCTCATCAGCTAGTCATACCCACTGGGACTTGAACCTGCAACCTTTGCCTTGTAAGGCAGAGAATTATCATCTAGGCTACAGTATCCAATCCCTTCAGCTATATATATATGTACCCACTAAAACTCTTATTGTGTATTGGACAAAATAAATAAATAAATAAAATAAAATAAAATAAATTATTTGATCTACTTGATTTCCAATGGAAGGAACTTCTCAAATATAACCCTGAAACTCAGAAAAGCGATAATTCCCAGAATTCTGAAAAACGAAGCCACAACAATGAAAGGAATCTGGAACTCATTTTGTTACTGGAGAATCTAGCTATTTTCTTTCTATTTTTATAAAGAAAGCACATGGCAGCATTTAGAGGTCTTTGAGCTCGGAAATTAAGCTGTGTCAGTTCTGGATAATATTTAAATAGACAATTCCAGAGCTGTTGACTAGGCTGGAAAGTTGAAAAATCATCCAAAGAGAAATCAGTTAGTTCTGCAACATGTGGATGTGGTCTTTGAAAATCTGTTTACCTTTAGTAAAAATGCTGCTACTAAATTTCCTTCAATGTTTGTAATTTGACGTGTGAAAGTGGTATGAAGATGCCAGACTGGGCTCTTCTATAACAAAAAATGGACAATGGTGTGCAGAAAATGTTCTGTACCTTCAAGATAATAAGTGTGCACATCTTGTCAAGTGATATGAAAAGAACGGGTTCTCAAAAAGAAAACTATGGAACTTAAAATGGGAAAATACCTGTGAAAGTACAGCTATGTCATTGACTTGAGAATGTAATGGGAAATTATCTGCCACCCAGTGAGCATGATTATAATTGGATATGTAATACACAGATAATGGTTTTTGATTAGGCATCTGTTTGGGATCTTGCTTGTAAACATCAGTTTTGCATACGGATACATCCTAGGATCTAAGGCAGTGATGGGCAACCTTTTGAGCTTGGTGTGTCAAAATTCGGCAAAAAACCGAGCATAATTTGGGTGGTGTGTCACCTTGAGAAAAAAACACTCTCACTCTCTTCCTTCCTCTCTCCTCTCTCACTCTTTCTTTCTTGCTCTCTCTCACTCTCTCTCTTCCTTCCTATCTTCTCTCTCTCTCTTTCTCTATCTTGCTTTCTTCCTCTCTCTCACTCTCTTCCTTCCTCTCTCATCTCTTTCTTTCTTTCTTTCTCCCTCTCTCTTTCTCTATCTTGCTTTCTTCCTCTCTCTCAGTCTCTTCCTTCCTTTCATCTCTTTCTTTCTTCCTATCTCTCTCACTCACTCTCTTCCTTCCTCTCTCATCTCTCTTTCTCTCTCTCTCTCTCTCTCTATCTTTCCCCCTCTTGCTCCCCCTCTCTTTTTCTCACTTTCCCTCTCTTGTTTTCTTTCTCTCTCTCTCTTGCTTTCTCTCTCACACTCTTTCTCTCGTTTTCTTTCTCTCACTCTCTCTCTCGTTCTCTCTCTCTTGCTATCTCTTTCTCTCCCCCCCTCTCTCTTTCTCACTTTCTCTCTATCTTGCTCTGTCGCTCTCACTCTCTTTCGTTCTCCGGAGGCTGGTGAAAGTGATTTTCAGTGTCGGGCGCGTGGGCCGGCGCGCGCTCTCCCCATCGCCCTGTCAGCCCGCCCAGAACATTCAAAGTAAGAGCGAAGGTTTTTCTTACTTTGAATGTTCCTGGCGGGCTGGCAGGGCGATGGGGAGAGCGCGCACCGGGCCGCGTGCCCGACACTGAAAATCGCCTTCGCCGGCCCCCGCTGTAAGAATGCCTGCCGCGCCTCTCTTGCAGCGGAGGAGAAAGAGAGGTGAAGCGGGCGGGCGGGCAGGGGGCAGTGGCGAGTAGCCAGGGGCGCGAGGGGGCTAGAGGCGCAGGGGGGCGGGGTTAGTTCGTGCGTGCCCTTGGAAAAGGGTGCGCGGGGCGGGTGGCATTTTGGGGTGCGCTGGCACAGGCGTGCGCAGGCTACAGCGAACGGTGCAGCACAATGACTGCTGCGGGCGCCAGGGGGCCGGCACACGGTGGCGGGCCAAAACCGGGGCGGGCGGCCCCCCCCCCAATTTTCAGTTTGGCCGGGCCCCTGACGCCAGTCCCGGTAGTACCGGCCTATTGGCGGCCCTGCTGTACCTGCTTGCAGTCGGTGGGAAATTGGAAAGCGGGGAGATTTGCATCTTGGTGACTCCCTAAAGCTCCCCTTTTCTCGGCAGCCGCGTGTCACCGAAAATGGCTATGCATGTCAGTGCTGACACGCGTGTCATAGGTTCGCCATCACTGATCTAAGGTCTTGTGTAAGTTTTTTATTTGCTGATGATAATCCCTGATCGTTCTTCTGCTTACAGGATGCTCTAAAGCAGTGTTTCCCAACCTTGGCAACTTGAAGATATCTGGACTTCAACTCCCAGAATTCCCCAGCCAGCATTCGCTGGCTGGGGAATTCTGGGAGTTGAAGTCCAAATATCTTCAAGTTGCCAAGGTTGGGAAACACTGCTCTAAAGTATCCCTCTGAATGGAGGATCCCAGCAAGAGCAATACATGCCCCTTCTTAAGGCCTTTTCTGTCACAGGCTGAGTCAGGCATCCAGACAGCTTTTGCTGCTTTTATGTAACCAGGTAGACACAGCTTTAGTGGCTATTTTTATCTCCTGAGCAGCATCTCATTTGTGGGTTAGTTTGCATCAATTGCCCAGATTTTTAACTGCAGTAAATTTAACATTCCTCCAGATATAGCAAAACACAATGCACTATTTTCTTTTCACTTGTAAAATAGGAGAACAGATCTTCCAAGCATTGGTACCCATGTCCACCTTTGACTTCCTTTATGACCTTGAGTTGTTGAGCTGGCTCTGCCGAGATGCTGTTTAGACAATTAGTCTGGTTGCAGTAGCTTGGCACTCAATCCTCAGTATTTGGGGAATATTTCCTGTATTTACAAGGAAGGAAGCCAACATCATTCCGTTCAAAATAGTGATGGCATCTTTTAATAATTATTGGCATCTTTTTGTTTGGGAGAATGATAGCCTGGAAAGTCTTGATTTATCTTCATCCCCAAAATTTGTTGGTTAATGAATTCTAGTTTTTGATTGTTTGGACCCTGCACATAAAATGAAAATAAATCAATGGTAACTTTGTGGATCAAAGACTCATTGACTTTTGGTCTGGGTGTTGCTCAGTGTCTGTGGTGACTTATGGCTTTGTAGTGGAAAGGGAAAGATATATTGTACATTTTCAGAGCCTTTATTGTCTTCATAATGAAACAGCAGATAAGTCTATGCCCCTTCTCTTTATAGAATTATACACTTCCCTTTTGAACAAATATAGAAGTAAGAATCAAACATAATTATTCATTACGCCTGATGATTTCTTGGCTACTTCAAGATAGCTGGATGATCCTACACATTACAAATTAAAATGTTGTTCTTCAACAATATCTACCTGCCTGTCACTCCTGGGCGGCGCAGGAGTGACGGGCATGGGCGGGAGCGATGTGGGCACATGGGAGCAATGGGCACACGGAGGAGCAACAGTGGCGCATGCGGGAGCAGTGAGGGCACACACATGCAAAACACACACTTCCACGCAACACCAAATAATTAGGGGAAGGTAAGTAGAACCCGACCGTGATCAATATGTTATGTTCATTTAAAATTGCTGGGTCTGGATTAGATCCATTTTGTGTTTGTGCAGCGTTTCGTACTGAGCATAAAATTTAGCAATCTCAGTCAGTTTTTAAAAATAATAGGACTCCGAGAGCAGGCTTGGAAAAAAGAGAATAACTGCTGTAATTTCAGAAGATTAGGCAAGAGGGAAAATATCTGAGAGAGAACATCATTTAAGAAGTAAAGGACTGCTGATTCCATATGAATAATATAATATGTGCACGTTTACACAGTAACATATGTCGGCATTTTGAAATTGGCACTTTCATAGCCGCCCCGAGTCCCCGGAGAGGGGTGGCATACAAATCCAATCAATCAATCAATAAATCAATCAATAAATAAATACAGTGATCCCCCGGTTATTGCATCCCCGACCATTGCGAACAGGGTAATTTGCTATTTTTGAACCCGGAAGTCAAAACACCATCTGCGCATGCGTGCCCTTCTTTTCTATGGGCACGCATGCGTAGATGGCGCCGGGCAGATCAGCTGCTGGGCGGCTTCCCTGGGTCTTCCCCCTCTTGCTGGCGGGAGGGCGAAGCCCCCCCCAGCACCCGCCCACCCGCCCTTCGCCCTTCGCCCGGGAAGTTCGCCAGGAGTCAGCGGAGAACGGCGCGCCTGTTTTAAAACGATCGGAGCCGGCCGGCTCCGATCGTTTTAAAGCAGGCGTGCCGTTCTCCGCTGACTCCTAAAGCGGGGAAGTTCGCCAGGAGTCAGCGGAGAACGGCGCGCCTGTTTTAAAACGATCGGAGCCGGCTGGCTCCAATCGTTTTAAAGCAGGCGCGCCGTTCTCCGCTGACTCCTAAAGCGGGGAAGTTCGCCAGGAGTCAGCGGAGAATGGCGCGCCTGTTTTAAAACGATCGGAGCTTTCCAATGAGTCCCGAAGACAAACGTCAAACTTCCGCGTTTGTCTTCGGGACTCATTGGAAAGCCGCGCGGGTGTTTTAAAACGTCGCCGCCGACATGGGGGGCTTGCTAGCACCCCCCCAAACCCGGGTTGGGGGTTCGGGGGGGTGCTAGTGAGCCCCCCATGTTGGCGGTGACGTTTTAAAACACCCGCGCGGCTTTCCAATGAGTCCCGAAGACAAACGCGGAAGTTTGACGTTTGTCTTCGGGACTCATTGGAAAGGCGCGGGTGTTTTAAAACGTCGCCGCCGACATGGGGGGCTTGCTAGCACCCCCCCAAACCCGGGTTGGGGGTTCGGGGGGGTGCTAGTGAGCCCCCCATGTCGGCGGCGACGTTTTAAAACAGCCGCGCCGCCCCCAATCTTCGGCTCCTCGCTAGCGCTGCGGAAGTTAAAAACACCATCTGCACATGCGCAGATGGTGTTTTTACTTCCGCAGCGCTACTTCGTGAAAACCCGCTCGTTGCGGGGGGTCCTGGAACGGAACCCTCGCAACGAGCGGGGGATCACTGTAATGTAAGTTAAAGTGTAGATTATAAACAGGTTTGATTATGATACAATCGGGGCGTGGATAAGCGCACCATTGTGCCTACCGTCCCTGTCCTATTGTCTTCTTTTGTTACTTTTTATCATTACTTATCTAATGTTTAATATGTACAAATTATCCCCTTATAATTGTTTGGCAAACAAACAAACAAACAAACAAACAAACAAACAAACAAACAAACAAATAAATAAATAAATAAATAAATAAATAAATAAATAAATAAATAAATAAATAAATAAATAAATAAATAAATAAATAAAATGAATCCTGGTATAACTTACGAAAAGTATCTCAGGATACTGGGAGGCTTGTGATTGTTGGTTGCATACGTGCAGAAGGTCTTTGGGACTTCAGAAACCATTCTAGAAAAATGAAGTCTGAGAAAAGAACAATGTGGAAAAATTAAGCAAAAAGGAAGCATGTTTTCCTTTCTGTTTATTTGTAAAACAACAACAACAAAGACCTGAATGCTGTGGAACTCTGAAAAAAGAGTTCTGTCAACTATTATTTTCTTCTAGAACGAGGGGAATGTAAAACAATATTTTGACTGGAATGAAATTCCAGTATATTCAACAAATACATCCAGTATTTATATGGTTTTCAGTGCCCTCTGATATTGAATTTTATATCCATATAAGCTGGTAATTGTTAATACTGTGATAGTATGAGATTAATCTGTCCAAACCATACATTCTTTCATTTGCCAGTTTTGTTTTCAACTTTCATTTTTTAACCATCAATATAATAAAAACTATACAGTGATACCTTGTCTTACAAACTTAATTGGTTCCGGGATGAGGTTCTTAAGGTGAAAGGTTTGTAAGACGAAACAATGTTTCCCATAGGAATCAATGGGAAAGCGGTTAATGTGTGCAAGCCCCAAATTCACCCCTTTTGCCAGCCGAAGCGCCCGTTTTTGCGCTGCTGGGCTTCCCCTGAGGCTCCCCTCCATGGGAAACCCCACCTCCAGACTTCTGTGTTTTTGCGATGCTTCAGGGGAATCCCAGCAGGGGAATCCCAGCATCGCAAAAACGAGTGCTTCGCTGGCAACGGAAGTCCGGAGGTGGGGTTTCCCATGGAGAGGAGTCTCAGGGAAATCCCAGCAGTGCAAAAACGGGTGCTTTGCTGGCAACAGAAGTCCGGAGGCGGGGCATCCCAGTGGCGGTGGTGGGTTTGTAAGGTGAAAATAGTTTGTAAGAAGAGGCAAAAAAATCTTAAACCCCGGGTTTGTATCTCGAAAAGTTTGTATGACGAGGCGTTTGTAAGATGAGGTATCACTGTATATTGAAATAACATAGTTATGGCATAGGCCCCCTTTATTTTAGGTTTGTTTAATATATGTCTTAAAGTGGTTAACACTAAAACTACAGATGATTAAAGTGTAATCATAAACTGCAATATATAAAAACAAAGTGCAAAATCATATTGAACATGATGGGTTAGCGCTGGGAATGAAAAAGGAAGACAAAATTATTCACCACTAACATTTCACATTTCACATAGTTATTGTTATGCCTCTGTGAGATCTAGTTTGGCAAAAATGGCGGTCGAATGTAGTTTAAGAAGCAAATGTTGCACCACTGGCACCGGGTATGCACTTTGTTGGAGGGCTTTATTTAAAGTGCATTTATAGTCAGTGCGTATCCTTATTGACCCATCACTCTTTACTGGAGTTACTATTGGTGTTTCCCCCCGCACGTGATCGACAGGTTCAATCAAATACACCTAATTTATCCAATTTCTGGTTGATCTTTGGTTTTAGCACGAAAGGAACTCTATGCATTTTTAACCTAATCAGACCTAGACTGAAGGAAATTTGGGTGCCCACATACTTGCTGAGCCCATGATCGAAAACATCCTGGAATTCAGTAGAAGATCATTGGCACACCTGCTGGAGATGGCTTTAATTCTGGTCACCCCCATTCCTAGGGCCCCGAACCAGTCTAAACTAAATAGGCTGGGAAGGCGGTCTTGGACGACTGTCAGCAACAAGCTTGCTTTGAACTGGCCAAACTTCACCCGAAAAGTCCCCCAGCCCAGGACAGGGATTTGATTTCCCTGGTAGTCATTTATTCTTAGTTGCTATAGCTGTAGTTGATGTTGTCGGAAAGTGGGGATGACTCTTTCGACTGATGCCCAGGACATTATGGAAATTGACTAGCTCGTATTAACCTCCATCTAACAGGGTGATCCTTCAGGAACCCGGTCACCTTTATTTTATTATGGCAAGTACTTGCTTGCCCAATTCAGGTTTGGTTAATATCTGGGGCTGTATGGTATTCAGCGCAATGCCGTGGCTTGAAAGGTTCTTTCTTCAGGCGTCTTTTGGAGTCCGCCTGGGTTGTCTCTCTGGTTGCATATCTGTTGGGCAGGAAGGATGCTCTGCAGACTTTTGCAATATGAGCCATCTTTTTGCAGGGCGGGCAGTACTTGGCAGACCCCCCCCCACAACCATAGCACATTTTTGTCTTATGTGCTTTGGTTCCTTGGCACCACTTTGTTTGTTAGACCTCTTCTTCCTCTCTGTCACTTGGCTCGTCTTGGCACTGATTCTCATGGATCGTTGCTGTCTGTTTGCAGGGACCTGGCATGCTCTGGTGGTAGAGTAGCTCTGTGACTTTATTGGAGGACTCTGTGACTCTGGCTTCATCCTATGTGGTCTGTAATGTTACATTGATCTTAGCCAAGAGCCTTCTCTGTAGCCAAATGTCCTGCACCCTGCATATTAGCTGGTCCAGTAGGATGTCGTTGAGGTCTTGGAAACACAACACAAGACTACCTTGTGTAATGTGGCAGCATATTTTGTAGAGTTGTCCAGGGAACTGTGTTGACTGGCATTGGCTCAGCTAGCGATTCAGCTGTATTGAAAACCTCATGCCCACAGTGACTGAGGAACAAGTCTCGCTGCCTGTTGTCTGGTAGGTGTTATGGTTGGCTCTGGCTCAGCTCCTGCCCCAAGGAATGTGGAGGTGGATGCAGGGGAAACATCAACATGTTGTAGGCCTGTTTTATTGCCGACAGAGTCAGGTAGTACAGTGACTTGGAAGAGGGGGGCTTGGCACACAGCCCAGGAAGCCAATCTCCATTATCTTCAGTCGACTTGGATGAGGAAGTCTTGGACCCACGCAGGCACAGGTTTATGCATAGAAGAGACCAATTGAGGACATATTACAGGAGATAAGAGAGGCCACCTGTGTTTGGGTGGGGCTCTAGTAATTAGAGCTGCTGATACAAATAGCAGCGTGTTGATTTGGCCGTTGTGGAAGATTATCTGATCGCAGTTCTTCAGGACCGTGCCTTGCTGTTTCCTGGATTTCGTTTGTTGATTTTTCACGCCTTTGAAACCAAAGCAGAGCAAAGTGTGTGTGTCTCACTTTGTTGGAAGAAGGAGAGCTGTGACATTTCTTCACAGCTACTAGCTAAGTACTTAAGGACTGATTAAGGGAATTGTACAGCCTATAAGGTTGTTTTGGGATGAGTGCTCTTTGCAATAAAAAAAGGGTGCTTTGTTTCTTTTGAATTTTGTGATAAAGAACATTGTTTTGAATTTTCAAACGTGTGTGTCTGAGATTTGTACCCTTGAATTTTCGGGAGGCTCATACCAGAGAGCCCAGCAGAACAGTAGGGCTTGCAGATCATTGGCCTCCAGGAAACAATGGAATCTCATCATGTAGG
Source organism: Erythrolamprus reginae (assembly GCF_031021105.1). Taxonomy (NCBI): domain Eukaryota; kingdom Metazoa; phylum Chordata; class Lepidosauria; order Squamata; family Dipsadidae; genus Erythrolamprus; species Erythrolamprus reginae. The sequence continues at coordinate 188,538,157 of NC_091951.1, read as the reverse complement.
ACTCCCAGTTTTCCTTGGCAGGGTCGAAGGGAGTCACCGGGTGGAATGCTGAAATCTTTCTATACCATGGCTCGAATTTTGCTGTGCAAAAATGGCCATCCTTCGCTCTTGTTAGCGGGCTGGATCTTTCGGTGTCTTGTTAGCTCTTTTTTGTGAATTCCTCTTCAGTATCCCACCTTTGTCACCAATCGTCGTGTTCTGGGACTGTAGAGGCAAGAGACAGGAGACTTGCAAAAAACAGCTCTTTATTGTAGTAACAAATAAAATCCAGCAAAGGACCAGGTTGACAGCTCTCCCTTTTACACAGACCTGTCAGATGGCTAAACCAATCAACAGGCTCCATTTTCCTGCTTGAAAAGTGGATCTTGGAGTAAACAGCATGTTTATCTCAGGGACCGCCTTCTGCTGCACGAATCCCAGCGACCAGTTAGGTCCCACAGAGTGGGCCTTCTCTGGGTCCCGTCAACTAAACAATGTCATTTGGCGGGACCCAGGGGAAGAGCCTTCTCTGTGGCGGCCCCGGCCCTCTGGAACCAACTCCCCCCAGAGATTAGAATTGCCCCCACCCTCCTTGCCTTTCGTAAGCTTCTTAAAACCCACCTCTGCCGTCAGGCATTGGGGAACTAAGATAATTTTTCCCCATGGCTTCTAAAATTTATGCATGGTATGTTTTGTATGTATGTTTGGTTTTATAATAAGGGTTTTTAATTGTTTTACTATTGGATTGTCACATGTTGTTTTATCACTGTTGTTAGCCGCCCCGAGTCCACAGAGAGGGGCGGCATACAAATCAAATCAAATATCAAATCAAATCAAATCAAATCAAAAAGAATAAGCATATCATTCATCAACATTTTACATGTACGTTTTCATAAAATGTTCTCAATGTGGGGGGAAAAAATCTACATTTTTACACAAGTGTAACACTGATGGATTGCTGCCAGTTCCCCTGTACTGGTGGTGGGAATTTTGCCCCCGCGTGTTGAACCAGCAACGATGGCTGGCTGGCCATGCCCCTGAATTGGTCCTCTGTTCACTGCTTCCTGGAAGCACCTTGGAAAGAACAGTCTGCACAAACAAACACGCACTTCTGATGCGATGTGAACTGGTAGGGAAGGTAAGTAGAACCCACTCCTGATGCTTAAGGCTAGCAAAGACCAGGCAATGTTTAGACAATGTGATCAGTGTAAATAGAAACTAATGGGCTATAACAGTGATGGTGAACCTATAGCACGGGTGCCACAGGGGGCACATGGAGCCATACCTGCTGGCATGTGAGCCATTGCCCTAGCTCAGCTCCAATGTGTATGTATGTGCTGGCCAGTTGATTTTTGGCTCCCACAGAGCCTCTGGTTGGTGGGGAGAGGGTTTCCCCCCCTCCCTGGCCCCAGGGAAACCTTTGGAGCCTAGGGAGGGTGAAACATGAGTCTACTGTGCCCACCAGAAGTTGGGAAACATTGCCATTGCCCCCTGTAGACCGTTTCCGGTCTACAGGGGGCCTCCAGGCGGGGAAAGCTGTTTTTGCCCTGCCCAGGCATTGAATTATGGGTGTGGGCACTTGCGCAGGTATGACAGCGCACGCACACGCTCTTTCGGCACCAGAGGGAAAAAAGGTTCACCATCACTGGGCTATATAAAAAGCATATTATTATGTTTTTTTGTGACTTTTATAGGGGACGAGAGTCTTCGGAGAGGGGTGGCATATAAATCTAATAAATTATTATTGTTATTGTTATTGTTACTGTTACTGTTACTGTTACTGTTACTGTTTTGTTATTGTTATTATTGTTATTATTGTTATTATTGTTATTATTGTTATTATTGTTATTGTTGTTATTGTTGTTATTGTTGTTGTTATTATTATTATTATTATTATTATTATTATTATTATTATTATTATTATTATTTCTAACACTGTCAGCCAGTCAACAGGGAGGAAACATCTAAGCAGTTCTCAGTAAAACTTTCTTCCACCCATGTCGCCCAAATTTAGCAGAGTATCAGAGAAGAAGTGGAAAAATGCAACAGTCGTAGTCCATGTTTATGATTTACTTTTGTGATCATTTTGCAATGACCGGTGTGGTTTGATAGTACAAAAAGAACTGAGTTTCCTTTTCAAACTGTTGTCATTTTAAGAAGAAACACTATCTGCTCTTGGTAAAGATTAGAATCATTTTGTGCATTTATGATTTATAGGCAACTATATATTATAGTTTGACAATAGTGTGTGTCTGTGTAAACGTGTGTGGATGCACACATCCCTAAGCTAGCCATGCAAGTCACAATTTAAACTATATTTCCCCTCCCTATTCTAGGATAAGAAAAGGTAAAAGGTAGAGGGGGGAAAAAGGATGAGAATAGGATAAGAGTCAGCTGCTGGTTGACTTTCTTTGTAGATGTTTTTACGCATGTAAATGTATGTAGTCTGATCTGGAGGGCATCAGGTCAGTAAATCCCACTGAATCATGACTATTATTTTCTATAACAATTGAGTTTCCTTTTAATTGGAAGGTGCTGATTGATGGCCCAAACAGCATGCCATCCAACTAGCCATGATGCCTCTTATGGCTTTCTTTAATTAAATTGTGTGTATTGTGTGTGTATAATAAGGCCCAGAAAGCCGGCTTGCCCATCGAGAAACATTATAAATAGATGTGGATTTTCAGTTTCGAAAGAGGAGCCTCTGCTAATGCTTTTTTATTCTTCTCTCTACACCTGTGTGCTTATGTATCTGCCAGTTCTCGATATCACTCTATGCATCTAAGGTAAAGCTTGTATGACCCAAAATACTTTTTTTTAGCTATACCAATTTTGTTAGGCTTTAAAGTGGTTTTGCAGCAGTCAACTAACACAGCCAGATATTTTTAGAAAGGTTTATAGCTGCTCTTACATATAATACCTTTAAGACTTTATTTTACTAAAACCCTACAGTTCCCTGGAACAAATCTTGTCAGAAGTACCTCTACTGCTAATAATAACCATTCTCCCAAGGGCAGCATATGTGCAACACCCAGATTTTGCTACTCATAGATGGGCAATTCACATCAAATGAGATGATGTTTCTGTCTGTGTTTGTGTGTGTGAGAGTGGGGGAGGGAGAGAGAGTGTTTTGACATGTTATCTACACAGAGAAGTCAGCTTTTTGACAATTTTTTTGGGAAGTGCTTTGCCATTACCTCCTACCTAGGGCTGGCTTAATTTCTAACATGGGATTAGAATTCGCCATCTTCTAGAGTTCTAGCGTTGTGCCTTAAGCACTACCCCACACTGACTATTGGATCTCAATAATTATTTTGTTTTTGGCTAAACACTCTACATTTTTATACTTTTATATACAGTATATCATAGAAGTGAGTACACCCCCCTCACATTTTGTAACTATTTAAGTATATCTTTTCATGTGACATCACTGAAGAAATTACATTTGGCTACAATGTAAAGTAGCAAGTGTACAGCTTGTATAACAGTATAAATGTGCTGTCCCCTCAAAATAATGCAACATACAGCCATTAACGTCTGCCAGCAACAAAAATGAGTACACCCCTAAGTGATGTTGTACATGCTCCTGGTCAGTTGGAGGATGATGAAGATATTGAGGACTCGGATTCAGATAGTGTTTATGAATTAGTGGGGGGCCCGGGGTTACAGGTAGTATAACAGGTGGGGAGCCAGCCACAGGATGGGGCTATGAGTTCAGGATCTAGCAAGGGAGAATCAGATGCTCGCTGGGTTAACCCTAAATTCAGAACGGCCCAAAACCGTAGAGAACATGTGTCTGGAAGAAGATATTAAGGAGAGGAATGGGTTAAATATTGTAGTGATGTATTTGGCATGTCAGGGGGTCAGTGGGGAAGAAGGGTGGAGTTTCAATGTTGCTGAAGAAAGAAATGGAGGTTTTTCTTGCCGCTCCCAAGTAAGCAAAAGTATTCTGTGTTGATTAACAGTCAGGGCTGCTGTTTTAGAAATCATGCTGTTAGGAAAATAAATCTTGTTAAGTGGAGAAGGAGAAGGAATGTGAGAAATGCAGTTAAGGGAGATAACGGACCAATAGATAAGTGCCTGTATGGAATGTGTTTGAATTCCAGAAGAGCAGAGAAATAAATTGAGTTTCTTTATTCATGAAATAATGCATTTGATAAGAATTATTTGTAATTGCTAAATTTCTACCAGAAACCAGAACAAGTGATAATGACCAAACGGGGCCCAAAGTGTCAATATTTTGTGTGGCAATCATTATTTTCTAGTATTGCCCTAACCCTCTTCGGCATAGAGTGCATCAGAGCTTCACAGGTTGCCACTGGAGTCCTCTTCCATGCCTCCATGATGATGTCACGAAGCTGGTGAATGTTAGAAGATCTTGCACATCCCCACCTTCCATTTGAGGATGCCCCACAGATCCCCAATAGGGTTTAGGTCTGGAGACCTGCTTGGCCATCCATCCCCTTTACCCTCAGCTTCTTTAGCAAGGCAGTGGTCCTTTGGGAGGTGTGTTTGGGGTCATTGTCATGTTGGAATACTGCCCTGTAGCCAGGGAGGGGATCATGTTCTGCTTCAGTATGTCATAGTACATGTTGGCATTCATGGTTCCCTCAATGAACTGTAGCTCCCCAGTCCTAGCAGCACTCATGCAGCTCCAGACTATGACATTCCCACCACCATGCTTGACTGTAGGCAAGACTCACTTGTCTTTGTACTCCTCACCTGGTTGCTGCCACACACGCTTGACACCATCTGAACCAAATAAGTTTATCTTGGTCTCATCAGACCACAGGACATGGTTCCAGAAATCCATGTCTTTAGTCTGCTTGTCTACAGCAAACCATTTGTGGAATTTCTTGTGCGTCATTTTTAAAGATGCTTCCTTCTGGGATGACAGCCCTGCAGGCCAATTTGGTGCAGCATGCATCAAATATTTTTTTAAAAACCTCCATAAAATTCATTGATGCCTATTGGAGTAAAAGAGGTTGCAAAACTATTATTAAAGTATCAGAATTTTACTTATTGACAGTCATATAATTTTTATGTTATTTTATAGCATAATAATAATAATAGTAATGATAATAATTCTAATAATAATAATAATAATTAAATAATAGTAATAATAATAATAATAATAATAATAATAATAATAACAATAATAATATATTAGATTTGTATGCCACCCCTCTCCGTGGACTCGGAGCGGCTCACAACAAATAATACAATATAACAAATCTAATATTAAAAACATCTAAAACCCCACATTAAAACCATACAACACAATCATTCCATGCATTAACTATATATACCTGGGGGTATCTTAGTTCCCCCATGCCTGGCGACATAGGTGGGTCTTTAGCAACTTATGAAAGGCAAGGAGGATGGGGGCGGTTCTAATCTCTGGGAGGAGTTGATTCCAAAGGGCCGGGGCTGCCACAGAGAAGGCTCTCCCCCTGGGGCCTGCCAGCCGACATTGTTTAGTCGACGGGACCCAGAAAAGGACAACTCTGTGGGACCTAATTGGTCGCTGGGATTCATGTGGCAGAAGATGGTTCTGGAATAATATGAATATTCAGTGCAGAATAGAGTTAATAACTATTATAGTGATATTTATAAAATAGAAAATGGAAAGTGTGAACACTACGATGATTTAAATGAATTAAACCTTTGTAGATGAAAAAAAGGCTTATGCCATTGTTAAATATGATTTCCAGAATGTTAATGCACACCTAATTGCTTTAGTTGTACCATTAATATTAAGTATAATGTTGATAAAATATTGAAAAATACATTGAATTATTTTATGTCAGAGACATAGTCTTGAAATCAAGATTTGGAACAATGTCTATGGAGATTCTCAGTCATCCAGGTCATGGTTGAACAGTTTTCTCTCAACAGAGGTATCTCAACAGAGGAGGAGGGATACGGCATCACCTACCTCCAGTCTACAACATGGTTCTTCTACAGTTCTAAGAAGGCTCCACATCTATTTGTGCTACTCAGCTGACCCTGAGGACACAGATAAACCTCCAAGTGGCCTCAATGACTCGCTAAAAGAATGCAAAAGACCAGCTGTCTGCAAGGAATATAAATCCTTCCATTCCCCACCATCCAGTCAGAGCTGACAAAGCTGCTTTGATGAGAAGCAAAACATCTTCACAGAAAAACAAGAAAGTCCAGTTGCCTCTTGAAAAATGCACAAAATTTAGAATAATAATTAGTCCTCCCAAGACTGATTATCCCATCAAAATCTTTCCAAGAGCGCACAGAAATGTTCCAGAATAATGTTCAGGTATCCACAGGCCTCTTTCATCAAGGCTAAAGTAATTGCTAAAGTAATTCATGACTCTGCCATTAAAAAACACTAGATATAAATGGATCTATGGGAGAGAAGCAAGGAAGAAAGTGTTACTTATTGACAACTTAGTTGACCATCCAGACTTTTGTAGAAATGTACTATAAACAGATAAATGTGATTTAAAAAAAAAAATATGGATGACAATGGTGAAACAAAAACGTGATTCCATAATAATTATATGTTTTTTAATAGTAGATTTGTTCTACTATAATATTGTTTTTATTATTGTTGTGAGCCGCCCCGAGTCTTCGGAGAGGGGCGGCATACAAATCGAATATATTATTATTATTATTATTATTATTATTATTATTATTATTATTATTATTATATGTGTACACTAGTTGTTCACAGTTAATTCTGGAGGTGATAGTATTATAGTTGGAATTTTATTCTCATGCTTGGATGACTTACTGTCATAGAAAGAAGCATGATTTATAGTTTTTATCATATAATTATCTACACAATTTGCTTGTCATCTGAGACTAAATCACAAACTAACCCAGACACCAACTCCTTAAAAGTGTTGTGGCAGAATCTAAAGCAAGCATTTCATACTAGAAACCCTAAAAATATTCTTGAATTTAAGCAATTTGCTGTAGAGGATTGGGTAAAAAATGCTTCATGCCCATATGAGAGCTTGAACACTAATCACAGAATTACTCATTTCAGTTATTACTGCTAATGTTGGCTGAACTAGTTACCAAGTCTTTAGTGGAGTACATATATACAAAGACTATTTGTTCCTTAGACTCCAAGGGAAATATTCTTTCACAAAATTGTTCTTGCCAGATAGCATGTGGTATAGTCAGGGGTGGGTTCCTCCCAGTTTGGACCAGATCGCCTGAAACATTAGAGCCCGCTGGTGATATAAATTTGGCTTCATTCATTCATTCATTCATTCATTCATTCATTCATTCATTCATTCATTCATTCGGCTTCTATGCTGCCCAATCCTGAAGGACTCAGGACTGTTTATAACAACAATATAAATACAATATAAATAGATATGAAACGATTAAAAAAAGTCGAACATTATCTAAGACTAAAACATTATCTAAAACTAAAAAAGTTGAAAAAAGTTATTATAAAACAGACAGTCACAATCATATACATGCACACCATTCATACAGTTATGGATCTGGTTCTGTCTGCTGGTCTGTGCTTGCTGCCATTTCCCCCCCTCCCCCAGCTGATTTTCCCTGTGTTTGGATGGCTTCTCCTCGTTCTGTCCTTTGAAAAATCCCACCCACCCCTGGGTTAATGCTGAGATTTATTTCTTTGCCTGAAGCACAGCTGATCAGTTCCTCAGCTGTGAAATCGCACGAGGGGATGTGCGTGCGCATGCAAGTAACCGCATGTGTGTAAAACATTGTGATGCGAACCGATGGCGAAGGTAAGTGGAATCCACCCCTGGCTACCTCAGCTTTGTGAAAGGTGATCTGCAGTCAGTTCTTCAGTCGTGAAATGGAAAGATCATGGATTAATCTCTGTTTTTAATTTAATACCTCCCATTGGGCTGTTAGAATAAATAATGGAAGATTTCTTCCCAAGGCATGCATTCCTGCCTCCAGAAGCACCATCGTCCCAAGATAAACTCTTTTTATTTGTTTATTTTTTAAATCTTTATTTTATTTATTTATTTATTTGTCAAACAATTATAGGGTGATATAGGGTTATAGATATAAAACATTAGATAAGTAATGATAAAAAGTAGACAATAGGACAGGGACGGTAGGCACAATGGTGCGCTTATGCACACCCTTTACTGTTTTTGAGGATGTTTTGGTCAAACAATTAGTGAGTGCAGTGGAGAGAGCAACAGTCCATCTGTTCATATAAAGCAGAGGTCTTCAAACTTGGCAATTTTAAGATTTGTGGACTCCAACTCCCAGAATTCTCCAACCAGCATAGCTGAGGTTCATAAGTCTTAAAGTTGCCAACTTTATGGACCCCCTGATATAAAGATTAGATTAGAAACTAGGAAATGACTGGAGAAGATTTTTTGGGGGGGGGGGGGCGGTTGAAAAAAATCTTCCTGATTTCTGTCCTTGAGAGAACACAAGGTGGGTTGGATATGGGTAGTCAGTGCCGTATCGAAATATGAGAATTTGGAATTCAGTATACATTCTATTCGAGCTACACAACATTTCTTTTCAGTAATGATTGAAAAATATATTTGAATTATTGTTAATCTAATACTTGGTGGATAATCACCTGCTCAAATTACATCTTTAAATGTACTGTATCAGATCTGACCTTATAAACACATCTATAAACAAAGTTTTTATTATTACTCACATATCAGCATGAGTTAAGGAACGCTTCCTGTTTTCCCTGGAAGTTTATTAGACAAATTTTTCCTTTCTTCTTTCCCCCACCTCTTTCTGGTTACAAAAAAAAATCTAGCTCCAATTTAGGGAGATACTGACATAATGTCAAGAGACGTGCTGGGAGTTGTAGTCAGGCTAACAGTTATCCTAGCTGTTTAGCCCTGTTCGAGAGGGCTATTTGAAGCAGCCTCTGAGTTGGGGGTATCGGGAGTTCTGAATTTAAAGATGGGGCCAGCCTATAGAACTGCAAATCGTTTATCTGGAAATGATTCCCTCAGTGTTTAATTTTGTACAATAAAATACTTGCGGTGTTCTGACCTACATAGAAGTTATGCCTTGTCATCTTAAGCAGCACATTCAGATGTTAGGATCATAACATTTGTACTTAGCAGAAAAGAAAGAGAATTGCCACTTTGGTGCCTTAACTTGACAGGCTGAGCAAAACCCAAATAGCTCATCTCGTACAAGGTTATAAGCTGATGTTAATATTTTGAAATATTTAGAGTTCTGGTTGAAACTGAGATGATTTAAAAACAATCCACGTCCCCAACAAGCAAGATGTGAGTTGAGTGGGTGGGAAACATCTTGATACTCAATTGACTGTTCAAATCTGGCCGGTTGTCATGTCACAGATGGCTGTGCATGCATGTTGGGGGCAGATGTAATGGATAGAACAGGCTGGGGGGTCACCTTCCATCCTGCACTGAGCAAGTGGCATCATCTGCTGCCTTGGCTGCCCTTTGCAGTTGTCGGCTGACTCCGACACACCCTGGATGTACTTAGGATATTGGGAACAGAGATGGCTGTATTGGGGAGGGGAGCCTGGGACTTTGCCAAGCACCTGCTGTCCAGGGGATTGGCCTACAAGGGATTTTGGCTACTAAGGAGGACAAGAAGAAGAGTTAATTTATATTTTGAGTATGGTCCAGCTTTTCTGCTGGGTAGTTATGCTTACAAGTACTGTTGCATGAATGACCAGCAGAATGCAAAACATAAGGCATTCTTAAAACACTGCAGCATATTTTTGATCTTTGGTATTCCATAGAACTGAGTCTGTGTTTCCCCATCAAGGTCACAAGACATCATTGTTTCCCTAGAGTCTAGACCAGTGGTTCCCAAAGTAGGCAATACCACCCCCTGGGGGGGGGGGGGAGAGGCAAGGATGGGGGGGGTTCTAAAAGGCAAGGGGGGTGGCAGAGGAGTGCTGGCGGTGGACCCCTCACATGTTTTATAATGCTTCCCAACAAAACACTGATGGTTTGCATGCATCATACAACATTTCATTGCTGATTGCTAAGTCTGGAAAGCCACATACTGTTGGTGAATAACTCATCCTACCAGCCATTAGTGAGGTTCTGAGTACTGTTGTGCGTAAGTCACCACATGATATAATTAAGACTTTCAGCAACAAGTCAGTGCAAAGACGCATAGATGAAATGGCTGAGAACGTGAGAACATGGAAAGTGTATTGTGCAGCATACTATGGACAACAGACTTTGCATTACAGCTGGGTGAATCAACTTTGCCAGGCAATACTTCTTGCTTATATGCAATTTACTTACTTACTTACTTACTTACTTGCTTGCTTACTTACTTACTTACTTGTTTACTTGTTTGTTTGTTTGTTTGTTTGTTTATTTATGTGATTTCTATGCTGCCGTTCTCGAGGTGACTCAGGGCGGTGTACAACATTATAAATACAAACAATATATGTAAAGAAATCTAATTATTCTAAAAAGAATTATACAAACTTACTAAAAATTCTAGAAAACCCTCATGTACAGTCATGCACATCCATCCAATTCAGTCATTTGTAACATCGGCCGTAGACAATCTTGTCACTCATGGCTCCCATGCCCGTCAACAAGGCGGGTCTTCAAAGCTTTACAAAAGACCAGAGGGAAGGGGTGGTACGTATCTCTGGAGGGAGTTTGTTCCAGAGGGCTGGAGCTGCCACAGAGAAGGCTCTTCCCCTAGGCCCCACCAGCCGACATTGTCTGGTTGACAGGACCTGGAGAAGGCCGACTCTGTGGGACCTCACTGGGCGCTTTATTAAAGATGAAAGTTTGACTCAAGAGTGGTTATTTGCGAGGGAACTAAAAACAGGTACTAAAGAGGAGTCAATATTTTATGTTGTTGAGCAATTTTTCAAAGACAAGGAAATTCCACTTACTTGCTTATGCAATGGATGGAGCACCATCAATGACTGCTCGCTACTGTGGATGTGCTTCCTTCTTGAAAAAACAAGCACCAAATCTTTACCATTCACTGTGTCATTCATTGCCAACATCTGGTTGCAAAAAACCCTCAAGTGATTGCTTAAATAAGTCATTATACACTGTCATCACTGCAGTGAACAAAATTAAAGTACATGCTCTCAATGATCGACTATTCCGAGAGCTCTGGGTTGAGAATGATGAAGATTTTGATCATTTGCTGCTTCATACAGATGTTTCTTGGCTATCAAAAGGCAACTGTGTGAGACACTTTTATAATTTTTTTTTGACATTGTTGTGGCATTTTTTGAAGACAAGAATGCTTTGCTCAGTGATGAATTCAAAGAGATCAGGCATGACATTGCTTATTTATCAGAACTGTTTGCAAAGTTCAAGAAACTGAATTTGCAGTGGCAAGAAAATGAGGTCAATCTTATTAAGGCCAAATCTGTCATCTCTACATTTATTTCAAAGTTAACTCTATTCCAGGGCAATATAGGCCGTCACAAGCTATACAAGACGATAATCGGCAAGTTTTTGTGACCATTTGGACTTAAAATATCAAATATCAACCAACAAATGCTCTACCTTCCACATCGGCAAAAAGAATCCAAACTTCGCATATGAACTGAATAAACAAATTCTCGCAGCCAACCCACACTCAGTAAAAGACCTTGGAATACTAATATCAAACGACCTAAGTGCTAAAGCCCACTGCAACAATATCGCCAAAAAGGCTTCCAGAGTTGTTAACCTGATCCTACGTAGCTTCTGCTCTGGCAATCTCACACTACTGACTAGAGTCTACAAAACCTATGCCAGACCCATTCTCGAATACAGCTCATCTGTCTGGAACCCACACCACATCTCAGACATCAACACTCTCGAAAACGTCCAAAGATATTTCACCAGAAGAGCCCTTCACTCCTCCACTCGAAACAGAATACCCTAAGAAAATAGACTAACTATCCTGGGTCTAGAAAGCTTAGAATTGCGGCGCCTAAAGCACGATTTAAGTATTGCCCACAAGATCATATGCTGCAACGTCCTACCTGTCGACGACTACTTCAGCTTCAACCGCAACAACACAAGAGCACTCAACAGATTCAAACTTAATATTAACCGCTCCAAACTTGACTGTAAAAATATGACTTTAACAATCGAGTTGTCGAAGCGTGGAACTCATTACCGGACTCAATAGTGTCAACTCCCAACCCCCAACACTTCTCCCTTAGACTCTCCACGATTGACCTCTTCAGGTTCCTAAGAGGCCAGTAAGGGGCGTATATAAGTGCACTGATGTGCCTATCGTCCCCTGTCCAATTGTCTTCCCTTATCTTAAATATCATACATATTCTCTCCTTATCTATCTATCTATCTATCTATCTATCTATCTATCTATCTATCTATCTATCTATCTATCTATCTACATATATATATATCATATATATTCTCTCCTTATCTCTTATATCATATATATCCTCTCCCTCCCATCCACTTCTCTTCTTTTTTACTTTCTATCTTCATATATATTACTTAATGTCTATTCTCTTCCATATGTATTGTATATTGGACAAAGAATAAATAAAATAAATAAATAAATAAATGATGTATAAAGACGTGTCTAAGTGATATCAGGATCTTCTTTTGATGGAAATTCCAGATTGGGTGATAAATCCATTTTCAGATACTGAGAAAGATGGGATAGTGGAGGAACAATTAATAGAGCTGGAAAATGACATTGAGCTGAAGCCAAAGTTTAAGAAACCGTACCAAGAGTTTTGGTTACAAGAAATTTCTGATCATTATCCTGCACTATGGACAGTGATTTCCAACATTGTATTTGGTGGAAAGTGGTTTCAGTGTGGTCATCCAACTTCTCTCTGAGCAAAGAAATTGACTCCAGGTTACCGAATTTAAGACTTCTGCTAAGTGACTTAAAACCAGACACTGGGAAACTGGTATCACTTCTTCAAGCCCATCCATCACATTAAGAATTTACTGAACAGTGAAGTAGTTACTAAATTTTACTGAGTTTACTAAGTTAGTATTTACTAAGATTGTTGATAAATTACTCAGACTTTGAAAACCTGGTATCAGTGCATCATGTTCAACAATTTTGTTGAATTAACAAAATATTTTAAACTAGATTTTGAATAAATGTGCAATTAATTATTATAGTTTTGAATTTTACTGTCTTCCTTAGTGGGTTGTGAAAACCGCTATTCCAAACAATGCTATTTATAGTGGGTGGATGGGGGGGGCAATGAGGATGAGTTTTTAGCACCAAGGGGGAGTGGGGTGGACTGAAAAGATTTGGAAACCACTGGTCTAGACCCTAGATGTGGAGTTACCCACACAAATATTTGATAACAATTTCCATCCATGTTATATAATAATTGGGTTGAAGCGTGATACTAATTGAATGCTCCAACACCGGAAGTCTTTAAAAAGAGATTGGATAACCATTTGTCTGAAATGGTATATGGTTTCCTGCCTGAGCAGGGGAATGGACTAGAAGACTTCCATGGTCCCTTCCATCTCTGTTATTCTGTTATTAATTATGTGATACGAAATCATCTGTCTGAGTCTCACAACCCAAGACTGAGAGTTTTCCTAAAATCAGCCAAAATTGCAGTGGGGTATAGACAGTGTTGATAATATAACATTTCCTTCCTAACTGTAAGTACAGTGTTCCCTCGATTTTCGCGGGTTCGAACTTTGCGAATAGCCTATACCACGGTTTTTCAAAAAATATTAATTAAAAATACTTTGCAGGGGGTTTTTTATACCACGGTTTTTCCCGCCCGATGACATCATACGTCATTGCCAAACTAATAATTTTTGCAAAAAAAAAAAAAATATTGTTAATAAATAAATTTGTTTATAAATATCAGGATCACTAAGTGTCTTATTCAATGGTGAGTACCAGTAATAATAATGAATAAATGGTTGTTAAGGGAATGGGAAATGGTAATTTAGGGGTTTAAAGTGTTAAGAGAAGGCTTGTGATACTGTCCATAGTCAAAAATGGTGTATTTACTTCCACATCTCTACTTCGCGGAAATTCAACTTTCGCGGGCGGTCTCGGAACGCATCCCCCACGGAAATCGAGGGAACACTTTACTTTCTATCCATATGAGAGAGAGAGATTTCAGAAAAGAGGTGGTTCAATGCAAGAATAAATGCCGCATCTAATAATTCTTTCAGCATGAACTGACTGATAGATTTCATACCTGCAAAAGAACTTTTTATTATCCCTTTTAAATGTATAACACAGTCGTTACTTTGCCCCAGTATTTTTCAGTATCAGAAAGTTCCTTCCTCCTTTCTCTTTGGCCATTAGAACATGATCGTCTTTACTGGATTGCATGATGCTGTCACAACCGAAAGAACTCATTGCAGCAGATGTGCAAAACTCAGCATTTTGGGCATGGATCATTCTAGAGAGCTCTGGAATGTTCCATTTACTCAGCAGACCATGCTGAATCTCCTGCCAGGTTATGTCTGAACCCACTTTCCTTGAAATGGTTTGATCTGAAAGAGGAATGGAACATTTTGGACTTCACAACAACAAAACGTTTTGCCACATAGCTGGGCCACTTCTGTGAGGGACAATTTCCAGTAATCCTTTGACATCTGAATTAACTGAATTTCAAGTTCTTTTTTTTCCAAGTGAAATGTTTTTATAGCACTTCCATTATTTGCATAATTATATATTGAAGGCAGGGTTGATCTTCCCTGGTAATACCCTTGAGATTTGCAGCAAAATAGTGTCGCTTGAGATTAGGTTCTATTTACTGAATCATCTACAGCAATTTAAGTTTCCCCAAGTCATCCGATAATACCAGAATGTTTTTTTTTTTAAGATACCAAATAAGTAAAATGAATATCATATGCATTTTGGAGATGAGAGTTCACTGAACAACAAGGTTGCGGTGGGGTGGGGAACTTTAATTTTTAGCTAAATGCAAATAATATAAACCAATCAATCCAGAATTCTCACTCAAGGCACAAATAAACAGTGTCAAATTATTCTTCTTTAAGCACATCATGGGAAGACTCAGCTCCCTGGGAAAGACTTAACTGCTATGAAAGTTGGGAGGAAAAAGAACAGGACAATCAGGAGCAGGGTGGATGTTCTCAGTTATAGTGGCAATAAGTAGACCATTGGGAGTCCTGAAGGACTAGTCTGATTTTCATGGAGAAAATCAATCTGCGTGGTTGCTAAGACTCAACACTGACTTAATGGCACGTAATCAATCAAATAATATAAAAGGCCTCTGTCTGAGATCCTGAGGAACTGTGCCAGATTGTGTGAAGCAGCAGTAAGCCATATGAAGCCTGTGGACAACCTTGCAAATACTTTTATTTAAGTCTTTGCTAAGTGCGCTGCGCTAGGTGAAATTTGGCCCAAAGTCACTTAGCGCAGAACACCCTGGAGACGGTAAGGCGTAATTTCATGACAATGTCTTCCCTTAGATGATGACTGCAGCAGCCCTTTTGTAAATACCATATTTTTCAGAGTATAAAACACACCTTAGTTTTTGGGGAGGAAAATAGAGAAAAGAGTCTGCTTGCCAGGTATTCATCTGGTTAGCGTCCTTAGCCAGCACATTATTTTATCCCCTGGCTAGGGCTTTAAAAAAACTTTATTCGGAGACAGTAACAATGAAAGAGCTTGCAAGGCGGTAAGAGCTGGGAACATCGTTAGCACCTGGAAAGAAACATTTGGAACAAGTAGAAAATTAAAAAAAACCTACAAAGACAGGGTTTGTAAGAGAGTAAGTGGCCGTAGAGAGTAACAGTGAAAAAGCTTGCAAGCCGGTAAGAGCTGGGAACATTGTTAAGACCTGGTTAGAGCTGGAAAGAAACTTATTCAGAGCAAGTTAGAGCAATATACTTAGAGCTTGGAAAACATTCTTCGCAGAGAGAAACAGTGAAAGAGCCTGCAAGGTAAGAGCTGGGAAGATGATTAGGGCTGGGGGGCGGGGGAAGCTATATTCAGAGTATAAGACACACCCAAATTATCAGCCTCTTTTAGGAAGGAAAAAGGTGCATCTTATTCTCCGAAAAATACGGTAGGAGGCTGTCAGGTGTAGCACCGCTTTGCAGGAGAGGGAGAGACAGCAAGACGTGCTCTTAGAATTCTAGATGAGTCCCCTGGTCTAAAACTGGTGTCCTACTCTTGACATGGATAGTACTGGACAAGCTGGACAAGTGGGTGAGTTCATATCTTGTGTTTAGGCCCTGGTGTGTTTATCATGGTTATTGATTCTTCCACAAGTGACTGGACTATCACAACATGCTAAGTCAGAACCAAACAAACCCTGTTGTAGCTTAGAATTTCATGTGGACCATGTTTCTTTGGTTCTTAATGCAGTTTAATGTCATCCAGCAAGCTTTGGGCATTCCCGTTTCATCCTTACTTTGATGATAAGCCAGACTTTAAAAAATCTAGCTTGCCCGAAACTTCTTGTACTCTATGACTGAACAGGAATTTAAAGCTCCATCTTTCCAATCTAGCCCCAGGATTCTGATGCTGCTTGTATTCTGCCAATTGGCAGGTTCTTAACTATGCTCAGTGTAAAAACAGGAGGTGCCTTCCAGTGTGAATTATTTTATGAACTTGCTGTAGTTAGATCTGCAGATATTTTATGCAAAACCTATCAGGCTGTGTGCCAAATAAATCCCACGTGAATATTGTCATCTACATAGATTATGCTATTTAGGGAAATCAGCCTATAAAGGCTTATTTTGCACAACATTTTCTAAATAAGTTGAAAAGCAAGGAATTAACACAGGCTGCACTCTCCTAACTGCAGGAAAATTACTGTAGGTAGTCCCTGTTCTCCTGCCTGTAACTTGCTTGTACTGTACAATTTCAAACTTATCACTAGTCATGGTTTCAACCTATTTGGAAAATTGGTGATGAGTGTTTTAATTATATGCTAATTTGAACTAGATAAAATCTTTATTTTTTCACTAAAGCAAATAAACAAATCAACCTTAGATGGAAAAGAAGCAAAGTTTCTTGATTGCTGCTATTTTGATTGGGGTAAAAAGATGTTTCCTGATTTCAGAATACTATTACCGGCAAAGCAACCACCGCTCTATTATACTGTACAAGGGCATCATATATTCTACATTTAATCTTCCAAAATGTCATTTTACATGGGAAATATATCTAAAAGAAGCAGAAGAACCTGGTATTTTCTATTACTTTGAGGTATGAAAGAAAACAAAATGTTGCTAATTCCCAGAAAAGCAGAATTGAAATACCAAAGAGAAATTATAAAAAGAAATATTCCTCATAGTTACTGAGAAGTTCTGTGAGTTGAAATCCACACATCTTAAAATGGCCAAGTTGAGAAATATCATTATATTCTAATATACCAAAATTAGCTACCACATTTTTCACAGTATAAGACGCACCTTTTTATCCCTCCAAAAAGAGGGTGAAAACTTGGGTGCGTCTTATACACTGAATGTAGCCCCACCCTTTGGCCTCTGCCTCCCAGCAATTTACCTCCTTGCAAACAGAACAGAGCCTGTTAAACCAAGCAACTCATTATCAACTTTCCCATCCTCCGATGGTTTGAGGCCAGGTGCTAAACTGAAAGTGAAATTAACTGCAAGGAGGCAAATTGCTGGGAGAGAGACACAGATTTTTATTTTCTGCTGAACTGGATGCAAAGAGGAAAGTCAATAACTATAAACATCTGTAGAATGTTCAAATTATTAGACTTGTTTTTAAAGACTGCTTTATTATTGTTCTAGACAACAACAAAATGAAGAAGCTTTTTAAAATAAATGCTTGATCTGAAGAGGTCCAGGGGTATTGTATCTTCTCTTAAATAGCAGAGAATAATGTGTACTTCCAGAAAGCCACATCAATTTTAAAGATCTGTAAAAGTTTAATCTGAAATGTAACAATGTCCTGTTCTAGTATTAAGATAAGGCAGCTGAGTTAAAACCTGACTTAGTGGAAGTTAGTCTTCCCCTATCCAGAAATAACTTGAGAGATCTAACCAATATTAGTACCTATTTCATTTTATTTACATAGTTAAATCCTGCACTAGAGGATTTTTGTCTTTGTTATCCAGCAACATGAATCAGACAAACCCACCAACCCAATGTTTGTCTAGCAGTGGCCTGCATTGATGTACATGAAGGGTGGGGGAGGAGGGAGAGAGAACCAACCAATTGCATTGTTTATAGAAACATCCTAGGCACACATACTTAAATGTAATATTCTCATTCTTCTGGCTCCCTCTGCAGCATGCTAGCTTTTGTTTCTGGAGTTCAGGTCATAAAATTGTAATCCAAAATACAGTGGTACCTCTACCTAAAAATGCCTCTACTTAAGAACTTTTCTAGATAAGAACCCGAGCCCGTAAAAATTTCCCAGGAAATTTGAGAGCGGCACGAAGGCCTGGCCAGTTTCCTGCCATTTTATTATTATTATTATTATTTATTAGATTTGTATGCCGCCCCTCTCCATAGATTCTCCCTTTAATCCCGGCCATCTTGGGCTTTTCGGGGCTGCCAGAGGAGCCTTTCAGTGGCGCTTAAGGAGGCTTTGGCAGCCCAGAGTGAACGGAGGGAGGCGTATGCTCCTCCTTGCCGCCTCAGAGTCCCTCTTTTTTTAAAAAAACCTTAAAATTTTGGATTTTTTTTATTCCCCTCACCTCACCTTCTTCCTTCGGCAGTGGCTGTCCTCCTCCTCCTCCTCCTCCTCCTCCTCCTCCTCCTCCTCCTCCCAACAAAATTCCGAGCTTTTATCTCTTTCCTAATGGGTTTGCACCCATTATTTGCTTTTAATTGATTCCTATGGGAAAAATTGCTTCTACATAAGAACTTTTCTACTTAAGAACCTGGTCACGGAACGAATTAAGTTCGTAAGTAGAGGTACCACTGTATCCCCGTTTAAGCATTCAGCTGCATTCTTAGTTCATGATGAAATTTGCTCGGCCCTGTACATGTTTCTTTTCATACAGTCTTCTACATCTCACCAGTCCTTACCTTACATCCCCTCCCCTTTCCTTCCCTCCCTTCCCCTTCCCTTTTCTTGCCTCTGACCTTGGGCTCCCCTTAGTTGATGCCTCTTTTTACCTCTGGCTGTTATAGCAGCAGTAGAAAACTGGGCCAGGCTGTCAGGAGAAATCATAATCTCTTCTGCCTCGGTGCTCACCTACTCTGCATGTAGCTTTGGTTACATTGGATTTGGGGGGGGGAGGTTGAGAAGACAGCTTCATGCATGCTAGGCCGCGAGGGATTATTCATTGCTCAGATGTGGCCATGCTTCAAGGCACAGGAGAACAAGCATGCTACATGGGTGGTCAATTGAGGCATAAAACTAGGCCTTTACAATCCTATGCATGGTATGTATGTATGTATGTATGTTTGGTTTTTATATTAATGGATTTTTAGTCATTTCTAATACCAAATTACTATTGTACACTGTTTTATTGTCGCTGTTAGCCGCCCGAGTTCGGAGAGGGGCGGCATACAAATCCAATAAATAAATAAATAAATGAATGAATGAATGAATGAATAAATAAAATAATAAAATAAATAAATAAAATAAATAAAATAAATAAAATAAATAAAATAAATAAAATAAATAAAATAAATAAAATAAATAAAATAAATAAAATAAATAAAATAAATAAAATAAATAAAATAAATAAAATAAATAAAATAAATAAAATAAATAAAATAAATAAAATAAATAAAATAAATAAAATAAATAAAATAAATAAAATAAATAAAATAAATAAAATAAAAATAAATAAATAAATAAAATAAAATAAAATAAAACAAAAATAACAATAACAATAATAAAAATAAAAATATAGGACCTGGTCCTCTTTTTTTCTTCAAGAGCTGCCAGTTGTGGTGGAATGACTTCCATAACGCCTGACGCCAAGCTTGGTTCATTACCTCAAAGTCCACCTTTTGAGGCAGAATCTCAAGGGATACTTCACAGTTCAGCCCCCTTTCTCCCCCTCACTATTAGACCAAGAAGAAAGAAGAAAGGACAACCAGGGCTGCCTCCAACCAACCTCTCAAATCGTCAGTTCCAATCAAGTTAATAGTTTATTGAACCTCATCCTTGTATAGGGAGTCAAAGGAGATAAATGATGGCAGCATGCCCATTACATAGCATTTGTAGTAATTTTATTTAGTAAATCTAAATCTACTATAAATGCTATATCCCTATTCTGTAAAAATGATTAGAAATGATTCAGTGATTTGAAATGATTACGTATACCAAAGTAACTAAAATTGTGCTCCAAAACTAACTACAGTGGTACCTCGGTACTCGACCACAATTCGTTCCAGAAGTGTGGTCGAGAACCGATTTGGTCGAGTACCGAATTTATTTATTCCATAGGAAATAATGGAAATGGATTTAATTGGTTCCCAGCCCCTGTTAACTCGCTGGGAACCAATTAAATCTATTTTCTTTATTTCCAATGGGATAAATAAATTCGGTACTCCAAGCTGCAGGTAGGGTGGGGGCTGCTGCAATCCCAGCAGCTTCAGGGGGCTGAGGAGCTCTCTAAGAGGTCCAAGCTGCAGGAAGGGTGGGGGCTGCTGCAATCCCGGCAGCTTCGGGGGGCTCCTTTCTTCATTGCTTCCTCTTATTACCTGTAAGCAGCTGCAAAAACTTTCTCCTTTCCGGTGGCGGCTTCCCTTCGAGGAGCAACAGCGCCGGGAACGTCATGTAATGAAGGGAAGCTGCTGGAGCGGCGGCAACTGCTGAGATGGCTCCGGCGGCTTCCCTTCATCACATGACATTCCCGGCACTGTTGCTACTCGAAGGGAAGCCGCTGCCGGGAAGGAGAAAGTTTTTGCAGCTGCTAACAGGTAATAAGAGGAAGCAATGAGGAAAGGAGCCCCCCGAAGCTGCCGGGATTGCAGCAGCCCCCACCCTTCCTGCAGCTTGGAGGAATTATAGAACTCCTCAGCCCCCTGAAGCTGCTGGGATTGCAGCAGCCCCCACCCTTCCTGCAGCTTGGAGCTCTTAGAGAGCTCCTCAGCCCACTGAAGCTGCTGGGATTGCAGCAGCCCCCGGCGGTAACATTTCGGATAATGAACAAAATTTTCTCTGGCTGTTCGGTATCTGAATTTTTGTTCAGATACCGAAGCAAATTTTTGCCGAAAATTTTGTTCGTTATCCGAAATGTAAGAGAACCAAAGCGTTCGAGTACCGAGGTACCACTGTAATTCTAACTAAAGTGATACCTCATCTTACAAACGCCTCATCATACAGCAGGGGAATCCCAGCAGCACAAAAACGGGTGCTTTGCTGGCAACAGAAGTCTGGAGGTGGGGTTTCTCAGCGGGGGGAGCCTCAGTGAAATCGCAGCATCGCAAAAACACAGATGTCCAGAAGTGGGGTTTCGAGGACTTCGGTGTTTTTGTGATGCTGCAAATTCACTGATGCTCCCTTCGCTGGGAAACCCCATCTCCGGACTTCCATTGCCAGCAAAACGCTTGTTTTTGCGATGCTAGGATTCCCCTGCTGGGATTCCCTTGCAGCATCACAAAAACACAGAAGTCTGGAGGTGTGGTTTCCCATGGAGGGGAGCCTCAGGGGAATCCCAGCAGCGCAAAAACGGGCGCTTTGGCTGGCAAAAGGGGTGAATTTTGGGCTTGCACGCATTAATCGCTTTGCCATTGATTCCTATGGGAAACATTGTTTCATCTTACAAACGTTTCACCTTAAGAACCTTGTCCCGGAACCAATTAAGTTTGTAAGACAAGGTATCACTGTATATTCTAAATAAATTGAGAGATTAAATTGGTTTTTTAAAAATCATTTGCATAATGAATGATTCTTCTGGTAACCTTGTTTAGGAACAAGAACTTTGCAAATTTACGGAAGGGTTATTTCCTGGATATTGAAAGTTTTAATCTTCCTGAGAGTACCATTTAAATCACAGGTATTCAAACTTGGCAACTTTAAGACTTGTGGACTTCAACTCCCAGAATTGAAGTCCACAAGTCTTAAAGTTGCCAAGTTTGAAGACTTCTGATTTAAATGATGTACACATATTTCTTTTCTCTCCTCTGCCAGCAAGTTATGAAGTCTAGAAATTTGCTTAAAAAGAAAACAGAGAAATGTGATCCTCAGAATACAAAGTTCTGTGCTCTCCTTGATAATTGTGATCACCTAACCTGTATAAATACTCCTGCTTGCATGTTTGTTTAAAGGCAGGGTTGCTAGTTTCCCTTGGAGACTGGTAAAGAACATTCTAGTGATCTCTCTTGGGTCATTTTTCCCTTCCATTTCTAGTATCCCTTCCAAACATAATCATTTCTTCTAGTTAATGCTTCGTTTGCACGACAGACCTAAAGTATGTGACTTTCTAATTGCTGATTATTGCTTGAGGAGCAATCAGCTTGTAATTGGCCCTGGACCAATTGATATAGTTTATTCGTGCAAATCATAGGACTTTTTGTAGTCATTTTCAAATCTATAATTCAAATGCCCTTTCTCTGGCCTTTTAGTGTCCAGTGTTTACACAAAAATCTTGGAAAGGCCATTGCTTATTTTAGCTGTTCTTGCTTTAGCTGTCATCAAAATGTCTTTATTCAGCATGATCTGCCCAATTTCGTCACTGGCTTCATGCATTGGATTGATTCCTTTTGTCCCTCTTTATTTTTACTTGAGCCTAAGGAGACAAAACTATAGTACCTACTATTTTCACCTTAATCCACCATCACCTGAAAATTCACTAAGCATGCAGGAATATTCTGTCCTATTAATATAATAATAGGAACCCAGATTTTTGTTTAGCAGATTTTATTGTGTAATGAGTTCTTTTAAATTACCTAATTGCAAGTAACAGAGTGGTGAGTTGTCTGTCTACAGGAAACTATTACTTTTTTGACTTGTAATTTTGATTCCTGCCATCTTTGTTGTGTGCAGTAACAGATTACAAAGATAATCTATATCTTCATCTCTTACTTTAAAGCACTTTAGTTTTATTTCAGTTCTTCAATTTTTTTCTTCAAGGTAAAAATTCCTGAGAAAAATAATCAGGTGTTCTAGAACAGACTTAATATATTCTGCTATTGTACACAAAGCTCTTGTTGTAATAAATGAAGCCAAGGTAAACTTATTTTGTGTACTTTCTTGTTCTCTCCATTATTCATTTACGGTAATTTTAGCTATCTGACTTCATGTCCCACTGCCTTTTCTGAACCTGCCTGTTTACTTAGCATTCCTCTCTTATATTTAGGTTTGTCTTTCACTGTAAGCAAAATTTTGCATATTTGTGGAATTAGTCAGTAATTTACACAAGTTCTTATATCTCCTATTTTTTGCACAGGAGTATACAGTACATTGGTCTTTTCCTATTGCTAGTCATTGTAATCTCCATATTTATTGACATTTAAAGATAGCTTTATCCCTTTTTTGTACCTTTAAACTACTGTATTCTGAATTTCACCTGCCTCTGTTATTTACCTATTTTAAAGCTGGTTTATTGTCTGATATTCCTCACTTTCTAGTGAAGCTACTTCCTGTATATTTTGTTTCTCCACAATTGCTTCTGTCATTGTATGAGCCTATTTATCAAAGTTTCAGTATATATAGTCTATCCATTTTCCTTTGAGCTCCAAGCTTTAATCAGTGGTGATACCCAGGTACAGAATCTGTATTTACGCTGCTTGAAGCAGAGGTTGGCAATAAACGAACAATAATATTTTCAAAACTAATTTTGTGCTTTGTTGCAATTGTCCAATTGAGAAGTTCCTTTGAATCTGGGCATCTCTAACTAAATCTAGCTCCTCTTTCAAACTGCCATTGAATTTTGTGATGTCTCCCTCCATTGCATTTCTAGTAGGTACATATATTTGTGTTGTATTAGGGTTTACTGGCTTATTAAATAATAATAATAATAATAATAATAATAATAATAATAATAATAATAATAAAAAAAATAAAAAAAAATAAATTTTATTAGGTCTGGATCCTTGCACAGGACAATCCAATTCAATCTGAAGTAGACGGTTTCTAAGATACCTTAGGAATATGTAATGTGGGCTTTATAATTTAATTTCAGCACTTCAAACTGGCCTGCAAATCTATTGGTAAACAATACAGCCAGTGGATTATTGGTGTTACATGGCTTCTTTCTGCTGATAGCCTGGCTGCTCTACTAATTATAGTTGCCAAATCCTCTTCAAGGCAGCCCCATTAGAGCAAATTGAGGCAGTCTAAACACGGTGATAACCACATGAGTCAGCTTCACTAGGTCTTAGATGTGCCATGCCTTTATTATTGACAGTGTTTGGCTTGGTAGCTCCACTGATGTGTAAACAACTTTTCGCTGTGTAACATTTTGAGGAATTGATCTTTAGACAAGATGCATCGTTCTCAGCTCTTCTTTGAACTGGGGCAAAAGGGTTAAAGAGATCCTGTGTCATGGATCCAAGTAACACCCCCCCCCCCCAACGAAAGAAAACTCCGAGGCTTGAGGTTCCTCAAATGTTCCATTTTATTAAAGATATCATATTGGCACATCTGAGAAAATCCAAATCTGAAGAGTTCTGGGTTTTCCCCACCCAAAATAAAGTTCATGTCCCTGCCCCAATAATCATGTGTCCATCACAGTGTTCAATCAATGCACTGTCCCAACTGGAGATGCCTCCCAGGAACACTCATCCAGGTCCAGGGCAGTTTGGCCTTGACTCTCAAAGAAAGGAATGTTATTTTGACTATATCTCCCTTCTCACATAATCCCCCCTTCCCAGTTTCCAACAGTACTAAAAGTGACAGGCCTGAAGATCCCAGGCCCAAGATGGCTTCCAGGCCTGACACCCTCATTGGCCCATCCAAGTTGAAAACAGGTTCCTTGATTACAATTGCTGGATTCACCAGAAATTAGTGTAGAGCGTTCTCCAGTTTTCGCTATCTAGCAAGAACAAAATTTTAGAAGAAACCTTGCATATTACATCAGTGTTTCTCAACCTTGGCCGTTTGAAGATATGTGGACTTCAATACCTAGAATTCCCCAGCCAGCAATGCTGGCTGGGGAATTCTGGGAGTTGAAGTCCGCAAATCTTTAAAAGGCCTAGGTTGAGAAACACTGTATTACACATATATTTCTCTAATTAGTGCCAATAGCTGGTCTTCGCCTATCCTTTTTTGGTTTATGCATGTTTTTTTAAAGGTGGAAGTGAATGCCTAAATCAGTCACAAGCCTACAAACTCCCCTACTCTCTCCTCACCACTACCTCAGTTATGTGATGCCATTTTGAATAGCTTCCTTCCTTAGGAGGAATAGATGAAAGGCAGACAGAAGGTAGCAATTGACCTATAGATAGACGGTGCATTCAGCTGAGATTCAAACCTGGCCTCCCCATATTCTGGCTTCAGTGTTCCCTCTACCTAAGTATTCCCTCCAACTTGAATCAGCTTGGCTTTTGACTTCTCCATTTGGCGCCACAACAGAAGGACACTGCTCGCCAAGCCATTTATCTTTGTTCTGTTGCAATTAGGCTTGAAGATTTTAAAATTCTGATTCTTTCACTCTCTCTCTTGGCTTTGCGTTAAACTTGGGCGAGGGGGAGGAGGTATTCAAGTGTAAAGATTGAATGGTGTGCATGCATGTGAGCAATTTTGTAGCAGAAACATCCTGCCCATCTTACAAGATCCTGCCATCAGAGAGAATGGGAGGCCAACTGGGGTGATGCCTATTGGCACCAAGACTAATGGGCACAGTTCCATCCTGACACTAGGGCAGGCCAAGTTAGCTTTCAAGGACAGGAGTAGAATTGTACTGATTTTACAGAATAAAAATGCTCCTGCCAATGTGCATTCCCCCATACCCTCACATCTGAAGGGTGAATAAGAGAGAAATATCTCAATCTCTGTGAAACTCAGGTGATCACGTGCCTCTATCATCTTTTTTCTCTGTACAATTTCAGGACCACCTGGTCTCCCACATCCACAATAAAAAAAAAGAAATTATCTTTCACATTGTTATGGTTAGCTCTGGCCCAGCTCCTGCCCCAAGACTGTGGATGTGGTGGAGACATCCACATGCCGCAGGCCTGTTTTGCTCCCGGTGGAATCTGCTGATGAAGGCTCCTCTGACCAAGAAGACATGAGTGACAGGGAGGAGGAGAGTGTGGCAGACAGCTCAGAAGGAGATCAATTATCTAGCTCCTCCTTGGATTCAGAACAAGAGTTAATGATACAGCCACACATGCGGAGAGCGATTCATAGGCAACAACAACTGAGAGATTATTATCAAAGAAAATGAGGCCACCTGTGGTTGGGTGGGGCTGTGGTAATTAATGAGGCTGCTATAAATAGCAGCCTGTGGGTTTGGCCATTATGGAGGATTATCTGATCGTTGTGTTTCGTGCCTGCCTTGCTAACTTCGACCTTTGTGTGCTGATTTTTCCCTGCTTTGAAACTAAATCAGAGCAAAGTGTGTTTCACTTTGTGAAAGAAGAAGGACTGTGAATTGCCTCACAGCTGCAAACTAAGTATCTCATAACTGATAAGGGACTTGTACAAATTACCAGTTTGTTTGGAGACAAGTGCTCTTTGCTATACAAAAAGAGTGCTTAGTTTATTTGAATTTTCGGTATAAAGAACATTGTTTTGAATTTTCAAATGTGTGTGTGTCTGAAATTTGTATCTGTGAATTTTCGGGAGGATTCTACCAGAGAGCTCGACAGAACACACATTAGGGGTCATTTTCTCATCTTGGATTCTGTGCAAGTTGAGATTGCAGCAAACATCTAAACGGTGTCAAGGCACCAACTAGGAATCCTCTCCAGAGCTTGGAGGTACAGATTAACAAGAGCCAAGGTGAAGGAGTTTTGAAATAGAACTGCTCAGGGCACAACTATTTAGAGATATTGTATCAACAAAAATCAGATAAAGATGGAAAGATTTTCTGCTTAGTTGATTAACAATTAGATTAGGAGGACCAGCATTTTCCTCCTTTATAAAATATTCCTCTTTTGAATTATAATTCCAGCTCTGCCAATCTTTTGCAATCAGATGAACAACTTGCCAATTCTATTTCCTTTATGTTAGTCAGGAAGGTGCTAATATTCTTCACCAATCAAGGAGAAAGTGTCAAAAGACCAGAGGGGTGGCTCACTTGGTTTTCCAGACGTTGTGGAACTTCCTCTAAGGTTTACTTATTTATTTTATTTATTCATTTGTCCAATACACAAATACATAGGAAGAAAAATAGACATGTGGTAATATATATAAGGGTAAAAGTGAACTTAGAGGAGAGGATATATGAAAGGAAGAGAATATATATGATAGGTGAGAGAAAGGAAAGGCAATTGGACAGGGGACGAAAGGCACACCAGTGCACTTATGTACGCCCCTTACTGGCCTCTTAGGAACCTGGAGAGGTCATTCGTGGAGAGTCTAAGGGAGAAATCTTGGGGGTTAGGGGTTGACACAATTGAGTCCGGTAATGAGTTCCACGCTTCGATAACTCGATTGTTGAAATCATATTTTTTACAGTCAAGTTTGGAGCGGTTCGTATTAAGTTTGAATCTGTTGCGTGCTCTTGTGTTGTTGTGGTTGAAGCTGAAGTAGTCATTGACCGGTAGGACGTTGCAGCATATGATCTTGTGGGCAATACTCAAATCGTGTTTTAGGCACCGTAGTTCTAGGCTTTCTAGGCCCAGGATTGTTAGTCTATTTTCGTAGGATGTTCTGTTTCGAGTGGAGGAGTGAAGGGCTCTTCTGGTGAAATATCTTTGGACATTTTCAAGGGTGTTGATGTCTGAGATGTGGTATGGGTTCCAGACAGATGAGCAAGACTCTTCTTTTGTTAGTATACACCCACACTTGGCCCACCTATTTCTATGGCTCCTAATACTTTACGGTTAGAGAGGTGGATAAATATAATAGAACTGCTGCTGAATATTATTGGTCTCTAAATGTTCAAGGATTCTTTGTGCAGCAATATGTTTGCTTAAGAATTTACAGGAAGTAAAATGTGGGTAAGAGCTGAAAATGTAAGTAAAGTTCAATTTTGTTAAATTTTTACATTTGTTTAGATTGAGGATTACCTAAATCTTTGTTATTTGTTTGACCGGGACTAGCTTGTATGAGGCGGGAGACAAAAGAGAAACATATTAGGCTTTCAACTGAGCACCAAAGAATTGAGGCCCTTGAACTATGGTTGATAAAGAAGACTCCTGTGAGTCCCTTAGAGCAGTGTTTCCCAACCTTGGCAACTTGAAGATATCTGGACTTCAACTCCCAGAATTCCCCAGCCAGCATTCACTGGCTATGGAATTCTGGGAGTTGAAGTCCAAATATCTTCAAGTTGCCAAAGTTGGGAAACACTGCCTTAGACTGCAAAGTGATCTAACCAGTCAGTGCTAGAGAAGATCAATTCTGACTGGTCTTCTGAAGGCCAGATCCTGAAGATGAAACTCAGATACTTTGGCCACCTAATGAGAAGGAAAGACTCACTGGAGAAGAGCCTAATCCTTGGAACAATTGAGGGCAAAAGAAGATAATGAGGTGCCTGGATGGTGTCATTGAAGCAGTAATTGGTATGGTAGAAGACAGGAATGCTGGAGGAACATTGTCCTTGGGTTTGCTATGGTCAGACATGACCTCGCAACTAACAACAATGCTTTCAACATAATTTGGAAGGCTTTATTGCACTTCATAAGAACACAGCTCCTTTTTGCTATTCATTAAAGCACCTAACTACTCTTTCAAGCTTCAAAATATTTTAAGAGATGCAATGGTGGACTCCTTAAAACAGGGACATTTTGGGGGGGAAGTGTGGGGGAGTCTGAGAAAAGCCAGATTGCTTTAATGAATAATAGAAAGGTGTAGTGCTCACACAAAGTCTGAAGTGCTTTTTTCAAATGAATTTTGAAACCCACACAGTCCTAATCTGGACTGCAAATGCTGATAGTATGCTGTATCTGCCCGAAAATCGTTGTGTGTTTGTGTGTGTGTGTTGTGAGTGCGCATTTTCTGTTCTGCATTTCAGAAAATTGAGAGCATCATCTCTGTGCCCCTACACGCAAGTTCATTAGGTCTTCTGGTTCTTCTATGTGAGAAAAACCTGCCCTAGATTGAACCCACTCTGTACTCTTTTACAGCTGTGAATTGAGGGGAAAGTATTCTTTTCTCATTTTCTCACAAAGGAATCTGTGTTAAACCTCAGAATTCCTTGTGGTACATGGCCAAATCTATTTTGAGACAGGTGTGACTTCCATTTTTTTAAATGGGCTATTTGTTGACGGTGCCTAACTCTAACCCTTTCCTTTCTGCGCAGTGGGGAGGAGAGAAGAAAACAGGGGGGCCTGTTTCCAAGGTGAACCTCCTTCTTCCACTTCTTCAAACAAGAAATTCTGCTATGACTTATTTATAGTATGTCTAACTTTTCAAGAAAGTGCAGAGAGCTTTTTGATCCTCGTTAAATTGCTCATAGCATTTTTGTGAGCTGAAGGGAGGAGGGAAGATCCAGATGTCTTAGAACCACAGAGTGTTCCTTGAGGGCACACATGAACTTTAGTCTTATGTCCAAGACTTTGGTCCAAGGGTGGTGTTGTGGCTAGCTCTGGGCCAGCCTTCCCCAAGGACTGTGGATGTGGGGGAGACATCCACATGCTGCAGGCCTGTTTTGCCCCCGGTGGAATCTGCTGATGAAGTCTCCTCTGACCAAGAAGACATGAGTGACAGGGAGGAGGAGAGTGTGGCAGACAGCTCAGAAGGAGATCAATTATCTAGCTCCTCCTTGGATTCAGAACAAGAGTTAATGATACAGCCACGCATGCGGAGAGCGACGCATAGGCAACAACAACTGAGAGAATATTATCAAAGAAAATGAGGCCACCTGTGGTTGGGTGGAGCTGTGGTAATTAGTGAGGCTGCTATAAAAAGCAGCCTGTGGGTTTGGCCATTGTGGAGGATTATCTGATCGTTGTGCTTCGTGACTGCTTTTGTGTGCTGATTTTTCCCTGCTTTGAAACTAAACCAGAGCAAAGTGTGTTTCACTTTGTGAAAGAAGGACTTTGAATTACCTCACAGCTGCAAGCTAAGTATCACAGGACTGATAAGGGACGTGTATAAATTACCAGTTTGTTTGGAGACTAGTGCTCTTTGCTATACCAAAAGAGGGCTTGGTTTAAGTGAATTTTCATTATAAAGAACATTGTTTTGAATTTTCAAACGTGTGTGTGTGTCTGAAATTTGTACCTGTGAATTTTTGGGAGGATTCTACCAGACAGCCCGACAGAACAGGTGGGCAACCTTTTTTGTAGCCAGAGTCTGCCCTGTTAACAAACTTGACCTCTAAATGCCATAGAAGAAACGTGGCAGTGACATAACCAGAGAAGCCATGGCAATGTTTTCTTCAGATTGGAGTAGGATGTGTATCTCTATATATTATATTTTAATCACAGCTTCAGTGAAATTATCTTTGGGAAAGCTTCCGGGGGAAAAAACAACACCACCAAGGCAGGTGTAGCTCAGCCTGGCTCAAGGCTCTGGAGTTTAGAAATTATAAGTAGAGATAGACGTGTCTCCTTGCTGCTGCATGATTGATGGAGATTTTATCAAACTGGCCTGACTGGTGTCCCACCGAACAGGGAAAACAGCAATGTTAGAAGTCTCAACTAGTTTGCTTATCAAGCACCATCATTCAGCAACATGTCAAAACAAGGACTGTAGAGGCGGGATGAGGATTAACAGTGGGAGAGCAAATTTATATGATTACAGTACAGTTTTCTGTCAATTTGAGGATTAGTGGATAGGATTTGAACTCAATGGGAAAGGTCCCGACATCCAAAAACGACTACAATGCATTGTCCTCTATCGGAGCCAGAAAAAAATATAGCAAATTAACAAGAGATATTCAAGAGTTATTTCTGAGTCTGGATGAATATTGTATTTAGGAATAAAGGAATAAAGGTAGTGCTCGACCTAGGACCTCAATTGAGCTCAACATTTCTGTTGTTAAGTGAGACATTTGTTATGTGAATTTTGCCCTATTTTATGAGATTTCTTGTCAAGTGAATCACTACAGTTGTTAGTTTATTACCACGGTTGTTAGGTGAATTGGGCTTCCCTATTAATTTTGCTGGTCAGAAAGTTGCAAAAGGTGATCGCATGACTTTGGAACATACCAATGGTTATACACATGAGCCAGTGGTCAAGCATTTTGGTCATATGTTCATGGAGATGCTGCAAAAAGTGTAGCAGGAAAAAATAGTCATCGTAACTTTGAACGGTCACTAAACTAACTGTTGTAAACTGAGGAATATCTGTATTGGAATCCTTCAGATTAGAATCATTTTACGTTTTCTCAGAATATGGAAACAAGAGGACATTGGAAATGAGCAAGAGAGAAGTTGGTAGGACCGTGCAATGGGGGAAAAGAGAGAGACTTCTATCCTCAAAGAAGATGTCACTGAAATCAATGGGACTTGATAGAAAGTAAACACAAATATCTTCTGAGCCCAGTTTTTTTGCCCAGTCTTTCACTATATAAAAGTATACTGCTCAAAAAAATAAAGGGAACATTCAAAGAACACATCCTAGATCTGAATGAATGAAATATTCTCATTGAATACTTCGTTCTGTACAAAGTTGAATGTACACAACAGCACGTGAAATTGATTGTCAATCAGCGTTGCTTCCTAAGTGGACAGTTTGATTTCACAGAAGTTTGATTTACTTGGAGTTATATTGTGTTGTTTAAGTGTTCCCTTTATTTTTTTGAGCAGTGTATATAAAAGAAGTTGTTTGTGTATGACAGAATTGTTTCTGCAAAGAGGGAATCAGTTATTGTTTACAAATTGGATGATTTCTTTAACAGGCTACCCTGTAAACGAGCGGGGTTACATTTAATCAATTCAGTTTACACACACACACACACACACACACACACACACACAAATATTGTTGTTATGTATACCTACCATGCATGTATGGAAGATGCCATGTTAAGGAAAAAGAAATCCTACTGTCACTGGAATTTGTCAAACATAATGTCATTTTAGAGAAACTGTGGTGTGCTCAGTTTATAATCTTCTCCCCACCACCACCATCCAATCCTCTTTTTGTGGAAATACCCTTCTTTGAAGATATTGAAGTAAAACATGGAGATTGATTGGTAGATTATACAGATACTGATTAACAGAATTTGAAGGTACCTTGTAGGTCATCTAATCCAACCCCCTGCCCAAGTAGGAGACCCTTCACCATTTCTAAGACATGGAAGTCCAATCTCTTGAAAGCATCCAGTGAGGAAGCTCCCACAACTTCCAAAGGCAAGCTGGTTTCATTGTTAGTTGTCAGCACTTCTAAAGTTAATCCATCAAGAATGATACAATCTTCTTCCATTTGAGGGAAACCAAAGATACTGGGTAATCTATAATAATAATAATATTATTATATCTTCTACAAAATTTGAGACAAAGGGTATATTTGGTTGCAAAAAAAGAACAAGAAAGGGGAAAAATTAGCTTAATTACATCACAACGAGGAGATATATAGTAAGAACGAAAATGGAAAACTTGTTTAGATATGCTAAAATATGTTCTGTCGGGCTCTCTGGTAGAAGCCTCCTGAAAATTCACGGGTACAAATTTCAGACACACAAACGTTTGAAAATTCAAAACAATGTCCTTTATCACAAAATTCAAAAGAAACAAAGCACCCTTTTTGTATTGCAAAGAACACTCGTCCCAAAACAACCTTGTAGGTTGTACAATTCCCTTAATTAGTCCTTAAGTACTTAGCTAGCAGCTGTGAAGAAACGTCACAGCCCTCCTTCTTCCCATGAAGTGAAACACACACATACTTTACTCTGCTTTGGTGTCAAAGGGGTGAAAAATCCACAAACAAACTTCAGACATAGCGAGGCACAATCCTGAAGAACTGCAATCAGATAATCTTCCACAACAGCCAAACTAGCACGCTGCTATTTATAGCAGCAGCTCTAATTACTGGAGCCCCACCCAAACACAGGTGGCCTCTCTTATCTCCTGTAATATTTCCTCAATTGGTCTCTTCAATGCATAAGTCTGCGCCTGCGTGGGTCTAACACTTCGTCATCCGAATCGACCGAAGATAATGGTGATTGGCTTCCTGGGCTGTGTGCCAAGCCCCCCTCTTCCAAGTCACCCCTACCTTCTTCTTCATCCGAGGAAACTGCACTCCCTGACTCTGCCGGCAACAAAACAGGCCTAGGACATGTTGATGTTTCCCCTGCCTCCACCTCCACATTCCCTGGGGCAGGAGCTGGGCCAGAGCCAACCACAGCAAAATATAGGCAAGAATTAGTTAAATGTCAGATACCATATTTTAAGACTGGATAAGATATACATATTTGATTTAGAATGATTGTTATTTATAATCAATGTTCAAGTTTTTATTATGAAGTTAAGTAACTACTACTAATATAAGAAATAAAGTTAAACTGGAAAAGCATGAATGATACCGATATGGAAATCTGCAAACAATGTAGAATTATATAAGGGATAATACGTAAGGAAAGAGAGAGCAAGGTTATCTCTCTAGTTTTTAAAGTTTTGTGTGCATTTTTGTTTGTTATCTATATTGTATATGAATTTACATTTTTTATTAAAATAATTTTAAAAAACATTTTTTTTAAAAAAAATAGTAGTAATAGTAATAATAATAATAATAGTAATAGGTACTTTGGGTGCAATCCCAAAACAAATGGAACACCCTTTGAACATATTCAGCATTGACGAATTCAACACCAGTCAATTGCAAAAGACATATTTACTCGGAACATCTTACATTCTGCAATGGTATTGTAACACCATCAAACATCCACATTTGCCTATCCCAGGTTCTTGGAAGAACTTGATAGATGGACAAAAAATGCCAAATCCAGTCTGAATATCTGGTTGACTATACAAAATCATAATCATATTTCATCATTTCAGACAGATGGAAGTCCAATCTCCCTTTGAAAGTCTCAAGTGTTGAGGCTCTCACAACCTCCACTGGCAAGCTGTTCCACTGGTTGATCACTTTCACCATCAGAAAGTTTCTCCTTATTTCCAGTTCAAATCTTATTTCCGGTTCAAATCTCATCACCGGCTCAAGGTTGACTCAAGGTTGAATCTTTCTTTGGTCAGCTTCCATCCGTTATTCCTCGTCTGGCCTTCTGGTGCTTTGGAAAACAGCCTGACCCTTTCCTCTCTGTGGCAGCCTCTCAAATTTTGGAACACTGCTATCATGTCTCCCTTAGTCTTTCTCTTCGCCGGACTAGCCTTGCCCAGTTCCTGCAACCATTCTTCATATGTTTTAGTCCCCAGTGTCCTAATTATCCTGGTTGCTCTTCTCTGCACTTTTTCTAGTCTCTACATCTTTTTTATAGCATGACCAAAACTGTATGCAGTACTCAAGGTATAGTCTTACTAAGGCAAGTGGTATTAGTACCTCACTTGATCATGGTTGTATCCCTCTGTTAATGCAGCATAGGATCACATTGGCTTTTTTCGCTGTAGTGATACACTGCTGGCTTGTATTTATCTGCTTGCCCATTTTGTGCCATCAAATGATTGTTGAATCGTACAACTTTGTAGATTTTCTCCAGGACTATTTGTCCCCAGCCTGGTCTTTCAGGTACATTAGAATAGAATAGAATAGAATAGAATTCTTTATTGGCCAAGTGTGATTGGTCAATTAGTGTACATAAATGAAAAAGATACATTTGTCAAGAATCATGTGGCACAACACTTAATGATTGTCATAGGGGTCAAATAAGCAATGAAGAAACAATATTAATAAAAATCTTAGGATACAAACAACAAGTCGTACAGTCCTAAGTGGTAGGAAAAGGATGATAGGAATGATGAGAAAAAACTAGTAGAAATATAAGTGCAGACTTAGTAAAAGGTTTGACAATGTTGAGGGAATTATTTGTTTAGTAGAGTGATGGTGTTTGGGGAAAAAACTGTTCTTGTGTCTAGTTGTCTTGATGTGCAGTGTTCTGTAGTGATGTTTTGAGGGTAGGAGTTGAAACATTTTGTATCCAGGATGTGAGGGGTCAGTAAATATTTTCACCGCCCTCTTTTTGAGTTGTGCAGTATACAGGTCCTCAATGGAAGGCAGGTTGGCAGCAATTGTTTTTTTCTGCAGTTCTCTGTAGACTGTTCATCTTCTCTTTCTTTCCATCTTTCCTAGTGTTACAGAGATCAGGTCTTCACATAATTTGTCTAAAGTAGGATAATTTGAACCAAATTATTTGTGCCTTGATTGAGTAATCCAAGGTTTTTTTAAAAAAAACCAGGAATCTTCTCCATCATCAAAGCTCAAAAGCATCAATACTTTTTCCATCCTGATTCTTTAGAGTTGAGACAAAGGAGGGATCAGGAGACATATTTTTTGAAAATTAAGATGATTTCCATCATTTTCTGAATATTTCTGCCTCCCCTCCTCCATTTTTCACCCAGTCTTGGAAAATGATTCAGGGGAATTCAAAAATTTGTATATTGTGCTATGATGATCAAACTACTGTTGGAGGACTGAAATTCAAATGTTTGGGATTGCACTACAAGGCAGCTGGACCTCTCTGTAGCTCTTGCAATTGGATCTTGTAATTATTGCTGTAATTCTGGTATCCTGCTATCCTGGCTTGCCCTCCCATTATATGGTGAAGCAACTACAGTGGTACCTCTACTTAAGAATGCCTCTACTTAAGAACTTTTCTAAATAAGAACTGGGTGTTCAAGATTTTTTTTGCCTCTTGTTAAGAACCATTTTCTACTTAAGAACCAGAGCCTGGAAAAATTTCCCAGGAAATTTGAGAGTGGCACGAGGGCCCGGCCAGTTTTCTGCCATTCCCCCTTTAATCTTGGCTATCTTGGGCTTTTCTGGGCTACCAGAGGAGCCTTTCGGTGGCGCTTAAGAAGGCTTTGGCAGTCCATAGCAAACAAAGCATTTTCCTTTGTCTGGGCACTTGGAGAGGGAATAAACCTCTGCCAGCACCCAGAGGAAAAAAATGCTCCCTTTGCTCTGGGCAGTGACTGTCCTCCTCCTCTTCTTCCTGTTCCTCCTCCCACCCAAATTCTGAGCTTTTATTTCTTTCCTAATGGGTTTGCACACATTATTTGCTTTTACATTGATTCCTATGGGGAAAATTGCTTGTACTTACAAACTTTTCTACTTAAGAACCTGGTCACGGAAGTGAATCATCCAAATCCCAGAACTGAATTATTATTTATTAAATTATTATTATTATTTATTAAATTTGTATGCTGCCCCTCTCCGAATTGAAGTCTGTCATTGTCCCATGACATTCCATGGGTACTGATCAAGGACTTTTTCTACTGTGAGCATTGGAAATATTAGGAGAGTGTTGGGCCAGCCCAAACAAAATTTAACAAGAAAGTGAGTTGGTATAATTTTTAGTGATCTGTGCTGCTTAAGATTTAATGTTCTTTCCTTCTCCTACTCCATCCCCACAAGATCATTGCAAGGAAAACTATTTTGCAGTCAGAATCTTCATCCCTTCCAAAGTGACTAATACTTTACTTCAACTACATTTTCATTTTTACCTCTAGAATGTGCCTTGACTCATTTTCATGAGTCATCTAGTTATGCTACTTTGGAACCACTCTTATTTCTACTACCACACCACAGATATTCCCTTGTGCTCTCTCTTTTCTGCCATGTAGCGATAGCATTTATATATCACTTTACAGTGCTTTACAACCCTCTCTAAGCGGCTAACAGAATCAGCCTATTGCCTCCAACAATCTGGGTCCTCATTTTCCCCACCTCAAAAGGATGGAAGGCTGAGTCAACCTTGAACCTGGTGAGATTTGAACTGCCAAATTGCAGTCAGCTGGCAGTCAGCAGAACTAGCCTCCAGTACTGCACTCTAACCACTGTGCCACCATGTCTCATATAGACATAGAAACATAGAAACATAGAAGATTGAAGGCAGAAAAAGATCTCATGGTCCATCTAGTCTGTCCTTATACTATTTCCTGTATTTTATCTTAGGGTGGATATATGTTTATCCCAGGCATGATCTACTACTCTTTCAGTAGAATAATATTTTCTCGTTGCTTTTGATCTTTCCCCCAACCATATACTCATGGTAGTGTCCCAGTCCATACTTGAAATTAAAATATAGTATGAAAGGACCATTAAATAAATATCCAATGAGCAATGGTACAATCTGATGCATTTTTTTTCACGCCAGATGTCCCAAATAATTCCTGACCAATGG